>NW_023458559.1:38623853-38747656 GCF_013731165.1 Rhagoletis pomonella | reverse complement strand
CTACCCTGATTACATTTGTTTTTCCCACGCTCTACTTCCGTTTTATTTATATTCTTGGAAAATCAATAAACAAAACTGTAAACAGCCATAGCAAAATTTGTATTACACTAAGTAAATATAAATAAACACAGGTAAGCAGCAGATACAGGTCAGTACTGGCTAGCTGGGCGTAAACGAATTTCGCGTATACGCCCCCGGTATACACTAAACCAAGAAATGCACGCTAACGTCTCAACACCTTTTTGTACATGCAGTAATTTTGTAGAAGAAAATTGTGTAACAGTAAAGTGTTGTTGGTTTTATTTTTTGCTAAATAAATACTATACTTTTCGAGTGAAAGCAAAAATCTTAGTAGTAAGGCAAAGAGTTATGCAGTAGCGTCATACGACTTTTAGATGTGGAAAGCAGTTATAGTTTTATCTTATTTTTTTACGCCATGTATTAAAATTCTGCTTGCATATGAAAGCTCACATGCTTACACACATACACACAACTTAATCACTTGGGATCCCACTGGGAAAATAGGTAAGCACCTTGCGAGGTAAGCCATGTTTTCTTTCAGTTTTTAGTACCAAAATTGTCATCATGGCCAATGTCATCTACTAGTAAAGGGCAAAATGAACACCTCCGAAGACACATTACGTTGTCAGTTGCAAAATAACGTGCAGCCGAAGTTATTTCCAAGCACCGAACTACTCCGAGCGACTGCTCTGCATTACACGTAACTTACTTTGTAAAGCGGCTCAGAAGTATATCTGATACCAAATGTACATTCTAAATTCCTACTTACATAAGGCGGCCATGCCTTTGTAAAAGTAAGGGACGTTCGGCAGGGAAATGGTAATGACTGCCAGGTGAAGAGTAAGTTGCTAATAAGGTATTATTACGTGCTCCTAATTCCCACTGGGATATTTATTTATGCCAGCGAATATATTAGCAGGTTTATGAGAGAATCGTTGGGGTTGTGTACCTTCCAAAATGAATTTCGTTCCAAAAACCTTAAAATTTTAAAAAGAAAAGTGTCATAGCTAAGTCAATACTAGTAAGCCATATGAAAGTAATACTTTAGCACTTAATTTTAAAAATGAACTACTATTATATGGTACTTGGCTAGCAACTTGTACATAAAAATGCCCCATCCGAGTACGTACATACACTGGCAAACAAGCGAACCGAAGGAATATTGAAATTGATATTTACTCATAAAAAGAATGAGCTGTACAACTGAATTTAAGATCGAGTCGAAGGAAATTTGCAAGCCGAGCCAACCTGTTTTAAATATTGCCTTTATTTTAATTTCAAAATTTAGGAGGTAAGTTGAAGGCCTCTTCTGAGTAGCTCTAAAAAAAGTTAATAGTACTGCCGCAGTACGTAAAAGGACTAAATGGACCAAAATAAACCCGAAGGAAACAGTGCTGCGAGAAGCACCTATCATAACAAGAAACTAAAACTACCGTAAGGAAGATTCGTTTAGGTTAGGTTAGGTTGCGACGATCGTTGCCGGTGATGGGGCTAAAATAAACATCGTAGATGTTGTCTTTAGTGATACCTGGTAACTTTGAACGGAAATCTTTTCCCAAGCGACGAAACGTTGCAGGCAAATAAAAAATTTAAGAATACAATTAAAATTTTTCCCCGATTGTTCCTCATGGTTGCTTATAAGGTATGAGCCAAGAAATTTGCAACTAAGCTTGGCAAAACCTTGACTGCTTTGTGTAAAGTATTGTAATGACCCCCAGGTGAACATGGCAAAAGCGATCAGTTGAAATCTTTAATTATTTAGTCATAAAATTCTTGAGCGGAGCGTCTTAGACCTATGCTGGGCCGTCCTCCTGGCCCATATCTTAAGGCCCAATACTCGCTGAGTAGGTGGCATGGGCTAATCTGCTTAAGAGTAAACCGCAAGTCCCCATTGGCGCTTCCACCTACTCTCTGTCTGGTGATATCGTTTTAAGAAGACCTTTTATTGCCGAATCACTAGTTTGCCGCAATGGATATAATAATGGCTGCCGTCACCAACTCTGCTTAAAAAATTCTACAGTCGCCTTGTAGCCTTAACTTGAGGCTGATGGAGAGCTCCTGCCAGAAGATTTTTCCACAAACAATTCCCACCATGAAAAGTCACTGTTCACTCCATCCATCCACCTCGCCTCACCCAAGAAGCTGCTGTGAGTTATCTCAAATTCGTAGTGATCCGTTTACTGAGTTTCCTTGAGGCCGATTGCAGTATGTAATGCCAATAGGCCTTATGCTCGGCATGATGTTAAGCTTGTGCTTTAAAATAGTTAAAGTTTTCTTTGTAAGAATTTAATTTACATAGTCATTAAATTATCTACCCAGCAGATAAATGATTAAACTAAGAAGCCCTGAATAACGGGTGCTGGCGATATTCAGATACCACGTTTGAATTCAGCACAAAAGATTGTTAATGAAATAGATGTTCCAGTTTTTGGTCTTAGATTAACCAAGATTTTATTGGCCTGCATTATTTTTTGATTTAAATAAAAATAGTTGAAATAGCTGATAGCCATTTTATGAGCCGAAAATTGTTATTAAAACGAACTGTTTCATAACTATGCAGAGTCTTTTGAGACTTTTCAAGATTTTCTTGTGATTTTTTCCAATCACTTAGTATTGTTTTAGAACTTCTCTGAACTCCTCGTGCGCTACTTTTAATCTAGGAGAACTATACACCGAGATGGTGCTTTTTGAAGTCATAGAACGGTTGATAGAACACTAAAATTTAAGCAGTATACCATGGCGATGTCGCTTGACATAGAAGCAGCCTTTTAGCCATGTTCATATAGCAGCTAACCAAAAATACTCAGACAGCTTGGCGTCGAGGAGTCTATCACCTGCTCATCGTTAATGGCGATGCTGCGCAGCAGTACGATTTGAGCTGCGTTTTGCATACTGGCGAGGATCCTTAGGAGGGCACTACTCAAGGTGAAGCATTCAGATATTTTTATGGCTCACCACCATCAACTCAGTACTAACTACTGAAGCTCAGCCAGGGAGGAGTAAAATTAGTGGCCTACGCTGATGAAGCAGTGATTTTAGTAAGCAGGTTATCTTTATCTGTGATAATAAGGTCCCTAGCTTTGAATTACGAAAGTGCAATGACAAGCGTACGATTATCTTACCGAGCGAAGTATATGGGGGCCATACTGTATCCTAAGCTTATTTGGTGATTAAATATAGAAGCAAGAGGCAAGACACCGAGTCTTGTCATTTAATCTTGCAAGCGAATTTCCGAGAAAACATATCGTCTTAATCCAAAGGTTTTCGACACTTTTTTTGAACATACTTTTCCATTTTATGTACTGACATTTTCAGTACGACCCGGTGCCTCATTTCGAAGCCTTATCCAATAGAGTTGCAAATACGGCGCTTATCATTTTAGACGATTAGTGAACACATACATTTTGCTAAAAATATGTAAAGACTGGAGATAGAGCATTTTTTTCTAATGAAAAGTTCTATGCTACGGCCATAATTGATGATTTTATACACTCTGTGTTAGTTATTTCTCCTTCATCCTTGAGGAAATGTAAATCCAGTGTCAAATTAGTTCGAATCCTCTCAGCAGCTTTCATAAAACGCATATATGTAAATCGATTTATAAATCATGAGCCGCTCAAATGCTTGCTGTAAAATTGCACAGATAATAATAATGCATTTAACCAGAAAAAAAAAATTAAATACTCATATTAAGTATATCTTCAGTAAAATATGCTTCAGGCCAATGAACATCATAATGCACTCAAGTGTGACAAACTAACCAAAATAAGCTTAAAGTTTGTAGACTGTAAAATTGCAAGCTCTTATGTACACACATACAAATATACATATGTATGTATATTCTCACATATAAACTTTACGTAATACTGTTTTTATAAGTGACTATTTTTGCATATTTTAGTTAGTGTCATATTTTATGTTTTGAATTTCGTTCGCATCTGCATATGCATTTGTACATAGCAAGCACATATGGATGAACGTATTATTATGGCAATGAAATTAAAGACTTATATTTATCCTATAAATACATCTGTATGTATGCGCCATACATTTCTCATACAAATATTATAAACTTTTTGTTTGTTATTTTGTTTTCAGCGGCAGAGTGCATTAAATGGAGGAGTCATCGAGTGGGCAAAATTAATTAAGTACAAAAATTTAATGCCTTCAGGGCGTGAAAATCAGCCAAGTATTCAATGGAAAAGATGGTGAGTGGTTTTGAAGTACACACATATATGCGTGTACATTTGTATATATGGTAATGCGAATGACAATAATGAAGTATCACAAATAATGAATAGCTCTTAATGTCAGTTTAGCGATGCCAAGTGTTTAAACAGTACTTAAATCCAATTATTATTATTAAATATATTTAAGTAAAAAAATATTTTTTTTTTTTAGCTACTGATAAAAAGAGAAGCGTTCAAATTTTCTAACTATTTTTTCGAAGATATGTACCAATAAAATCCCATCTCATGGTATATTATGATTTCCCCAGGACTTAAAGAAGCTTGACTTTTATTATATTGATTATTTTTGGGTTTTTATTAAAAAATGAATAATGAGAGAAAGAGTTTCCGTTATGACTTTTCAAGATATACTCGAGACCGTTCAGAACTTATTGGCCCTCTTCGCGCTGTCCTTTTCGACAGCTTTTCAGAATTTTTCTGGATTTTATTGGCATATTTTTCAAAATTTGTTCAAACCACTTGGGACTATTTAATATTCTCCATCCTTTTCTTTTCAGATTTTTTACAAGTTACCTGCATTTCGGGAAGTATTGACTTTTTTAAATTATTTTAATTTACTCGGAACTGTTATGACCAATATTCGTTATTGCTTTCTCTTTCGCAAGAATGACATCGATTTATGGCCATTTGGTTGGAAAGACACATCCTAATTGCTGAATGACGTCCGGAAATCAAAGGCTGAGATTATCGCACATAGGTATGTAGGTATAGAAGGCATATTTTATGATTTTACCTTTTGAAAAAGTGGCAAATCTCTTCAAGTTATACCCCATATTTTAATTTAGATCATAGTCTATGCGCGTCCCAAATTTTATTCAAATACGACTAGCCATTTAAGCGAGAAAATGCAAAAAACATACTCACACGCTCACTCATAAACTTTCACATTAAAATATTAAATATATAGTTTGATAGGATTAGACCCCCATTTTCGAAACAACTCCTCCTCTGTATTTGATTGACGGGGAGATTCGAAAATCGTTTAACATAGTTTCCTCAGAGAAATTCTTATTAGAAATGAACTGCTTTAAATCCACTAGAAGCGTTCTACACTTTGCCGAGTGGTACAAACTAAAAATATATTAAAAGATGTTGCAATTCTCTAGTTAATATTTTGTAAAGAAACTTGTTTATCCCTATCTACATACAGACATACATACGAACACATGTAGATGAATCTTGGTACATATTTACATGTCTAAGCTTCTCGAATATTTTTAAAGTCCCTTATTCGGCTAACAATACCAATTTCAAGTTTTTTTGAGGTCACAAAAAAAACACAGCTGGCAATGGAATAAATGGCAACTCGTTTTCGTTTCCCGCAAAATCGTTAATGTTGGCAAATTTTACATGCATCCATAGTTGTGGGCAAGAGGCTTACGAGTTCAGTTGAAAGTAGGGCAATAGAAAATGACCAGCAATAGCGGATATTTCCGTGTCTAATGGTCATTGTGGCAGTGTGAGTACCAACTTATACAGGGATTTATATGCAAACGGTTGAGTGGGTATTAGGTTGTATGCAGGTTTAGTTGTTGCATGCGAGCGAGAAGCAGCAAATTAGGTGCAGACGATGAGTGAAAAAGATGCCGCCACCTGTGTGAACACGAACAGCTGCATACGAGGGAGCCAGAGCGCGCGCGGAGGTCACCAGCGTGAGCTGAATTGAAAAGTGGATTACTGGAAAGGAAGCACACGTTAAAGTTATAGAGTGGAAATCGATAGCTAGTACTTTTCATTGGCTCACTACTACTACTACTACTACTGCCATTCAATCTAGCCACCCACTGACGCTGCATACATATTTAGCTACATATGTACATACGTAGCTTGAGTGGTATTAGAAATGAAAATTAACATTTTTCACTTGTCAAATGAGAAATGTGGTGTGGTGTGGTACCACATTCGATTGCGCTGCCCGGCCGCCACTTGATAACAGCAATGGCAACGGCCAACGAAATCGATATGCAACAACCGTTAATGCTTTCCACCGTCCCAGGAACCTGTCGTGCAGCTAGTAATAGCAAAACTAGCCGACACTTTACTCTACACTCCGCTGTCGGTGGGCGATCGATGAATTGCCTGCTGATTGGTAAATGTCAATTGAAATTGTATATAGCTATGCATTCCCAATACAATTGTTGTTGTCGGACAAATGTAAGCCAGCGAGTAGCGAGTGGCGAAGTGCAACGTGCGACGTGCCGTTGCCACATTGAATTAATGATGAGCTCTAAATGTAGATAGTTGAACTAGTTGCTTCGGAGATCACGTAAGTGCCTGGCGCAACATGGTACAAACGCATAAGAGCGTCGCAATGTGCGAGGCACTTGTAAGAATGTGGACAAGTCAGCGTTTGGTGGCTAGTGGGCAGGAGTAGGCAATGCGCTGCGATAGTTACCTAGCATTGCGCCGCAAATGAGTCACTTATACTATGTACATGAACGAGTGTGTGCACTGTTGAAAATGTGTTGTAATTGCGCACTTACCACTATTGCATTACCACAGCTAAATACATATTTATTTACTTCATTACACAATAGTTAAGTGCGTGGTATTCATGTGCTTAGCTGCAAATGGTATTGTTTGTAGGAATGCACAGGAAATGAAACGTACGCGCCTTTTTGAGTGCGTTGAGATAATTAAAGCTTTGCTATTTTGGGTCATTTGGTCAAGGCGAGCAGTTTTTTTTTTGGACTGGGAACTGTGCATTTTTAAATATAGAAAGTGCACTTGCAGGATGATAATTTTGATAACTTTTGGCGAAATCCATGGGCCGTTTAGGGCATCCACTACGCATCTGGTTTAGTTTAGGGCAATCGCTTTGATTTACTTCCAGCTTATCCGAGCTGCTTCGTCTCCCGCTCGACACCTCTTCGCCACGTGTCACGCGGTCTGCCAGGGACCAGCCCCTACCGATTAGGGGGTTCCATGCCATGGCTTTCATTGCAATACTGCCGTCTTCAATGCGCATGGTGTGACCTAGCAACTTCCATTGTTTTAAGCGAAAAAGTCAGAATATTCTAACACATCGAAGACGAAAAACTTACAGGCGCTTATTAATTGTTGAATATTGGTGAATGGTACATTTCTAAGGGAAGCAATCGTACAGCAGCATGGATAACACATTTGACTTGAAAAATGTGATATTTAAGCTGTAACTCTGTTTGTTGTTTCGCCATTACGTGTGAATCACACCAAAGGCCGCTCTGGCTTTACTTATTCGGTAGTCAATGTATTCGTCGGTGCCCCCGCCACGGGTAAATTCGCCACCAAATTATGTGAAGCTCCGCACACTCTCAAGATGCAAATCAGCTCTGAATTCGGCGCACTGCTCGATACTGATATGGTCTGTGCAGGAGAATCACTTGCGAAATCCAGACTAGGAGTGGTCGATAGTCGAATATAGGTATAAATTAGTAATGAAAATAGGCATTTATTCTATCTACAATGAGAGCAAGGATGAGAGTGAATTCCTATTCTCATCAAAATTGTTCATTTCATTTATGAGAACCTTAAGAAAATTCGTCCACCGGCCTTCAGATACTTATAAAAGTACAAATATACTGACCAACCATTAATTGATGAATTCATTTGATTTATTTGGGCCTATTTTATCCTGGGTGCACTGCCGAAAGTGCGATTACACCTTGCAGGAAAATCTTAAGTTTTGAAATGACCCAAAAAAACGCCGAGACGCGTAAACTTAGCTTTGGGTCATGCATTACGTATGTTTATACCGCGGCCATGTACGACGTGGCGTATGAGTAATATTTTTTATCGTCCTTATTTCAAAAAAAATAAAAAATTTTCCATATCTATATATGTATATAATACGCGAAGGGATTTTTTGTTCAGGATAAAAGATCTGCACCGTTCGCTCGATTTTCAAAAATGGGGTGCCAAATTAAAACGCTTGGCCTGTAGATGATCAATCTGGTTTTATTTTCTCGAACAGAGTTGCCACCTATAGAACAATTGAATTCAAATTATTTAATAGACAATGCCATAATAACCGCGCCGCTCGTTCGATTTTCCCAAATGAGGTGTCAAAAAAAAAAAGTTGGCACCTTTTAAAAAGTTATATTCAAATTATCTAAAAAAAATAGAATATTATCAATGGAAATGGTTTTGAAAATCTTTCTTTCTTAACTAAACTTTAAGAGGGTTGCCACCTCTTTAAAAAATCAAATTAAATTTGAATTAGGAAAATTAATTAGGGGAAAAAATGCCAAACGAAAGGGGGCTCAGAAAGTAGCACTTTGAAAATATTTTGAAGTGGGTTGCCAGCTGCTTGGAATGCCGAATTAAGTTAGCTTATCCAAAAGTTATATGAAATGCCAAAATATGGATGTCAAACGACAGAGTGTTAAGAAGGCTTTAGTTTAAACATTTAGAATATTTTTGAGGTGTTGGAAGAGGGTTGCCACATGTCTAAAAATTTATTTTAAATTATTAAATAAGTTAAATGTATTATTGAAATATGGGTATCAATCGAATGGGTTTCAAAAATATTTGTTTCTGAACTTTATTTAGCGGGGTTGCCGCATGTTTAAAAAATAAAATTCAACTTAATTTATCAGTTAATTAAAATATGTATCGCATTGTTAGACGAAGAATATTTAGTAATATCTTAGAGCGAAATTACTTTTGAAGAGGGGTGTCACCTGGTTAAAAAGTCGAATTTAATTAACTTTTACGCAAGTTATTTGCAATATGAAGCGATAAGATGTTAAAAAAACTTGAGTTTGAACATTTAGAATATTTGAAAAGGGTTGCCCCGTGCTTACAAAGTGACATTCAACTTATTTAAGAAGTTAGATGAGTTATTAAAAGATGGGTATCATCGAAATGATTTTGAAAGGGATTTATTTCTGAAATATATTTAGGAGGTTTGCCACCTGTTTAAAAAATCCAACACAACTTAAATTAGGGAAATTACCTAATTCAAATATGTATTTAAAATTTTGTTAAGAAATCTTTAGCTTAAAAACCATCAAAATTTTTTGGGTGTTTTAAGAGGGTTGCCACCTGTTCAAATATTCAAATTATTTAAAAAGTCAAATGAATTATTAAAATTTTGATGTCAGTCGTATTGGGGTTGAAAAGGCTTTATTTCTGAAATATATTTAGGAGGGTGGCCACATATTCTATAAGCTGCATTCAAATTATTTAATAAGTTAATTGAATTTTTAGAGGATGGATATCAATCGAAATGGGTTTGAAAAGGCTTTTAGGTAGGTGTTGCAATTCACTTCCGAGTGAATTTAAACCAAATTCGCTTCGAACCAAAATTAAACTTTGTAGAAGTTTACTCGAAAATTTATTGTATAACCTGAAAAATAAAAAGCCCTTGCCTTTATTGAAATTATAAACTTTTTATCAGGTGATTAAAAATTTGATAATATTAAAAACCTAATATGCGAAACGCCAAGAAATATGACACTCGAATCGCTTATACCTTACTAATATTTGGAATAGTTTGAAGGCTTTCGAAATTCTATCTTGGGCGTTTTAATGCAGTTCGGGCCCACTAGTTTTTATTAACCGTTGAAAACAAGTTAACGTATCCATCGATTTTCACCGCTAGTAGCTTGATTTTTTGGCAAAAGAATAGGCTTTAATAAAAATTAAAAAAAAACCAAATGATTTGTTATTGTTTGAATTTTTTCCTTGTTATATATTTCTTCTCATAAAAATAAAAGTATCTTGGAAAAATTACCTGATCTGGAAAAACGGTATACAGATCCGTAATTTACGACCCACCCTTAAGTTAACGTGTTTCGGCGTTTTTTTTGTGTCATTTCAAACTTAAGATTTTTCTTACAGAGTAATAGTTGGGCGGTGAAAAAACTCTCGCGACGAATTTGTTATAAGAGGCTAATCAGTATGAGGGGTATGGCATTTGGTTAACTCATTTTACGAATTGCTTTCTGAGCTTCCTTTTCATTCAAGCTCAAAGCGTAGTTTGAAATACAGCCACGCCTACTACATTAGGGTGGGAGTCCTTGATATTATCCGATTTTAATAAAATTCGGTTTGTGTCCTAGTTTTAACCAGAAACACTTAAATATGAAAAATCGCTGAGAGCAGTCTACTGTCCCGCCTACCAGCCACATAACAACCGATAAAGAAAATAAATAAATTTTTTTTTTTTAATTATTATATTTTATTAAAATCTATAACACTTTATATATCTACATACATACTTCTTCATTACTTAGCAGAAGTTAAGCATAGCAAATTGCAGTGCAATCTTATTAACGGTTACTATTTTTTGCCGCAGCAGTGTGAAGCATTCGGTCCATGGAAGATTAACTAGCTGCTATTTCGAGGCACTTCGAAATTTGGATTTTCTGCCGCTCTCAGACCACTGCGTGCTTTGTAAGGCTCTAGAGTATTTCGTGTGAAAATCGCATCAATAAGGGCTGACGTTAAATGCTTAATAACTGTCATTAAAAAAGATTTTAACAATACATATACATATATCAGCAAAGTGAAACAATCTCTTCCATGGTTGCAATTTTCCACCCCAATTACTGATTACGCTCATTTGCATACTTGACATACGTGATAATTACCTTAAGCTTGTCGTAATAAATTTAAAGAGTCATCTAATTAATCAGGTCTAAGCTGAGAGTAAAACCACAAACATTTGACTGCGAACTTTAAGTATCACACACATGGCTGAGAAGGTCATAGAGAGAAAGAAGGTCACATAGAGAAGGCAACACAAATGCAACAAATACTATTAGCAGATAAACACAAATGCAGTAAAACAATGTAGAAGTCATTTATAGTAGGAATGCCTGCTTAATTTATTTACATACAAAATTATGTGTATGTATTTATGCCAGTTAATGGCTCGCCTTTGCTTTAATGTTATAACAGCGAGTGAAATGTCAATGCAAAGAGACAGATAGTCGTCCAACCGCTAATATTTGCCACAAAATGGCGTAAGCACAAATACTATTTATAGTAAGTATGTGTATGCAAATGGTTATTTGCGTAAATATACACCCATAAATATGCACATATGTACATATGTATGTATGTAAATAGCTTAAGTACGCTAAATGCTTGCGTAAATAGTATAACCATAAAGGTACTTTGGAATTAGCATACACATGCACATACATATAGGAGCATAGCCATGCCTACACATATACGTATGTACATTAGGGCGGGTCGTTAAACACAAAATGGTTGATACGAAAATTGTATAGCTCTTAACAGGTGCTATTTTAATTCCTTATTCTTGAAAATAAATCCTGGTTCACTGCAACAATATCTTCAGTCTGCGGAAAGAGCGTGAAAAATTGAAAACAAGAGCGGGAATACCAATTTTTTAAATTCTTACAACGACTTGTGTAGGTCAAATTCGGAATTTATTTCCTATCATAAAATAATAAAAAAATTAAATTGGTCAAATTAAAAGTAACTAGCATCAATATTTTAATAGATTAAAAAATTTAAATAATAAATAAAAAAATTAAATTAAAAAATTAAAATAATAAATTAAAATATTAATGCTACTTACTTTAGTATTATTTTTTTATGGTTTTATGATAGGAAATAAATTCCTGATTTGATCTATACAAATCGTTGTAAAAATTTGAAAAATTGCTATTCCCACTCTTATTTTAAAATTTTCAAGCTCATTCCGCAGACTGAAGATATTGTCGCAGATAACCAGGATTTCTTGTCAAGAATAAAACATTTTGCGTTTTTCGACCCGCCCTAATGTACATATCGATAGCTGAGTGGAAGATCGACATATCTCGGCAGCGAGTTCGAAAACGCCCTATCTCAGAAATTTCTTTAAGAACGCCCTACTTCAGAATTTGATTTAAGAACGCCCTAACTCAGAATTCGGTTTAAAAACGCCCTGTCTCAAACGAAAATACATTGAAAATGTACTGAGATAGGGCGTTTTTGAATCGGCAACTGGCAGATAGGGAGTTCTTCAACCAAATTCTGAAGTGGGGCGTTCTTGAAAAAATTTCCCAGATAGGGCGTTTTCGAACTGGCTGCGGAGATAGGTCGATCTTCCACTCAGCCATCGATATATGTATGCATTTGAGTTTGTGTGAACAAATTTCAGTGTATATTTTCATGCGCTTTGTAAAGCTTATAGAAATTTGTTTGAGTATTTGTATTTGTTTGTATATTTGCGTGCTTGGTTGTTCGCCTTATCGCCGTAATGTCAATTTAGCTTTGACATTGCATTAATTATTTGCCATTGTATGTGTTAAAATCAGATGAATGGACCACATTCAAGCTGATAAATTGGTAAATATAAAATGAGGCGTTCCCCTGTGGTTTGACTAAGCTTAATCTACAGTCACTCACAAAAGTATTCGTAACTTAGTTTTTTTCACAATAAACAAAATGTTTTCCGTCATAAATATTTTTCCTTAATTTTCATTTAAAAGATAGCTCATTCTATAACAAAAAACCATATAAATCAATCTTTCAGGCTTTGTACAACCTTCACTCAAAATTAAAAAAAAAAACTTTTATCAAAATTTCAAACTTTTTAAACCGAGCTTTTTTCCGGCATGCTAAAAGTCCGTTCAATTTCAGTATAAAATGTGTAAGTTTCTCGTAGCTAAACTAGCTGACTATTTATAATTTTTTTTTAGCCGAGGGTGTTGCCCATTTATTATTTATAACGCACGAACAAGATCTATTTTTAAATTACAAAGTTTGAAATTCTGATGAAAATTTTTTTGAACTGTGTCTAATTTTGAGCTATAATTTAAATGAGAATTAACGAAAAAGATTTATGATGGAGAACATTTTGAATATTGTGAAAAAAATTACGAATACTTCTGTGGGTGACTGTATGCATACGTGGGTAATACAGTTGTACCTGCCAAAGCGCCTGAATGTAGGCTGCGCATGTGACCCAGGTTGGCATTTAATCTTGATCGTACCATGCAAATGTTTGTATACCATTAAGAATTATATCTAATTTTCCCTCCACAATTCATGTTTTTTAATACCAACTTATTGATTTATCGATTAAACCGCGTTGCGTTGACGTGACTCTTTTATTATTAATTTGCTGCACGCAACTTTGAGATAGCTGATATTTGTTAAAGTTTGACACGTATGCGATATGCAAGACATTCCTTGCCAACCGCAGCCCCCATTCTCTTCATTATGGGGACAAAAGTTCGGGAATTCAGTAAAAATGTTTACTTTTAATTGGAAAGTGGCGTTTTTTGAAATCCACTATGGCGGAAAAGTGAAAAAAAATGATTGGATTTATTGGAAATTTGTTAACATATAGCAAATTTTTGGAGGCGCTGATTACGAATCCGATTGAATCCGCCATTCTGAATTTTAAAAATTCATTATCAGGTTCGTAATCAGCGACACTTCTCAACTGCCATGTAATTGAACTTTTTTAAGTTTTAATTAGATGGCACTTCAAAGTATGCTCGGCATAGTCTGATGCATCCTCCGGACACTGCTTTCGGAGCATTTTGTGGACTCTGCATAGCCTACAACCATGCAGAGGTGGTAAACGAACTTTACCATTGGCCACAGTGCCTACCCACCATTTTTGAACCAATAAATATTTTTTTTTTATAAAAATACATTCATGCAAACATACTTACTCTCACTGAGTTATTCATAACACTTACCGAAGTGGCCGCACAGCCCAATCAAATCAATCGATTCAAATTGGTTTTAAGGTAGCACCGTAGCAGACATCTGTGTCCCTTTCATAGGATACTGTGCTCCTTGTAGAAATTTCGAATCTGAAATAAAAGAAATATACTTAAAGTTAGTAATGTTACTAACGATATTAAGGGTACCGAATTTTTGAAACGAACTCTTAGTAATGTGTTATTCTTTTTGATTTTCAAGTGCCTTAAAGTACAACTGCACTATACCCACTTTCGGTGCTTAATTGAAATTTTAACTGTTTACACGATTGATCTCAATTTCAATATCCATTTCTGTCTTGGCACAGTTAATGATTTAATTTGATTCTCTACTCATGCTTTGGAAAGCTCAAATCTTCTATGTTTCGATTTATATATTTTACTAGCAGACCCAGTGAACTTCGTCCCGCCCAAAATTATTAAAAAAAAAGTTTAAGACACGCTTTTATCGGCCAATAAAAAAAAAATATCCCACGGCGCTAACGGTTAAAATTTTTTGTAGTTATTTCTCGCCGTTTAAGTAATATACGTTCTAACTATAAAACAAATCGGACCATAAATACGTACTTTCCAAATACCTCGACTCCTGTGCTATAGATCGGACCAAATTTTTGTTGAGTTATTTCTTTTATGGAAGTAATATGCATTTCAAATAAGAACCAAATCGGACTACAAACACGGGGGCTTCAAATATCTCGACTCCTGCGCCACCTGACATTCAGATTGCAATGTCATCGGGTTCTGAGCCAAGTTTGAAGCATCGAGCCTCTAGCTGATCGGGAAGTGTTTTAAAAATTTATTGCAATATTGGATTACACACAGGGTAGGCTTAATAAAAGCTCTAAAAAATCACATATTTTTGTTTTAAAACAGACAAAGAAACTAATTGCAAAAGTATAATATTTTTCATTTTCAATCACATTTAACATTTCCTTTAGCAAGTAATGAAATTTACCTATTTTATTCCTCATATCCCGACCGCTGGCTAACTGCCAATGTTAATATGGACATTATGTATATATGTTTCTACACACGAATACCTAAAAACAATACACTGCTTTTTTTGGGCGCTCATGCCTTTATTGTGGTTTTCATAGCCTTGTCATTTTTATTCATTCTACTCCTTGTCGTCTACATGTTGTGACTTCTAAACAACCGACTTGTCTGCAAATTTAAGCTAGCGTGTATTAATCAGTTTGTCAGTTTGTCATTTTGTCGTTTTGTTGGTTTGTCAGTTTGCCAGCTCAGCGCTCGTTCACTCCCTCCAGTGTGTCGCATGCACTTTACCGATTGCTCACTTGCTATTGGAGTTGACAGCTGATAGCTGGAGGCGGAACAAACCAGTTGACTCCCAAATGATTTCTTTGTGCATAAATCACGAAATTGCATCTTACGGTTCAGATGACAAGGCGCATAGCTTTGCGTACAAGCATACATATGTGTGTGTGTGCGTAGAATTGGAAATGCTTTTATGGATTTGCGCATCGTTGTAGTTGTTTGTATAATCCTTGCTGGCATGTTGTGAATTCATTTGCTTTTGACTCGTGACTTGTTTGAAGATATACATACATAGATTTCCTAAGGTTTCGAAGTTTTGAAAGCTATGTGCTTCCAAATTCTATTGTTCTTTTCATCATGCATATGTATCAATTAAGTGCTAAAAGGTTTTTGTCCGGTCGGCCTTAATAAATTTAAAATTAAATTTAGACTTGAATTCTTTGAAACAGTGTAGAGTAGTGATTTCAAGTAATAATTGAATGGTTTCTTTCTACCAACATAAATGGCAATTTAAGAGAATTTATTTGCAGAATATTGATTAAGTAATCGTCGGCGCAGGAGGTGATTGAGGAAGCTTCGAGCCGAACAGTAGTGTAGATAAAGGGCATCATCCTTTGAGGTGACCTGTTTTATTTAACTTGGCTGTGGAAGATTGATCTCGACAGCTTCAACAGTCGCAATGGCCGAGTGTGCAAAACATTGGCGTGCCATTAGAGAGATCCGAGGTTCAAACCCATGGGCAGCGAATTGTTTTTTCTTCTTCTTATAAAATTTTTGTCTCTCTTTTAATGTTAAGTTTTCAGTTTTTAATATGCTTTGTTTTAATTTTAAGATTTTACTGTCTTAAAAAGAAAATAATTTAGTTTAAATTTTAATATCTTGTATTATGTATTTTTTTCGGTTTTACAACGCTTCTATCGACTTGCACTTCACGTTTTTGGTTTTTAATCTCATAAATTGTTTATAATGGTGTAACCTTTTCCTTTTCAGTTAAATTATTTTCTTTCTCTATTTACTTTTCTTTTAAGTCTTAGTTTTTATTGTTTGTTATTTCGTTTCTTTTTTCAATTTAATTTTTGATTTACTTATTTTTTATTTACTTTATTTTTAAGGTTTAGATTTTATTGTTAAAAAAATAAAATAATTTTAATTTTTCAGTTTAATTTTTTTATTTTTTAAATAAATTTTCTTTTGATATCTAGATTTTATTATTTTAAAAAGAAACATATATTTTTAATTTAATTAAAGTTTTAAAATCTTATTTTACGTATTTTTTTAGTTTAATATTTTCATTTCTTTTAATTTTTTGTTTTTTTTTTGTTTTAATAAGAAACAAATTTTTTCTTAATTAAATATCCTTTCAATTTTTAGACGTTATTGTTTAAAAAAGTAAAATATATATTTCATTTAATTTCATTTAAATTTTAGAAACTTGTTTTTTTTTTTAACTTTTTTTCGTTTAATGTTTTCGGATGGATAGGAGCTCCACAGTTTACCAAAGCATACTCACACCAAAGGTGAAGTCGCATGTCCTAAAGTGCTTTTAGCACTTTTTACGCTAATGCTGGTTGTCCCATTACCGAACCTTCAAGTTCACATCCCTAGTATCGTAAATGGTCACGATAAGTCGATGGGACAGCAAGCTGTGAAATTAGGGCAGATTAACGAGAGTCTACCGGTAGGTATGAAGCGTGCCATTTCAAGCGGACCGACGTTCGCCAAATTGGACGTCCATTGGTATGTGTAGAGTGGCGAAAGTGTTATATGTGTGAGCAAAGCACTGACCACACATTAGCTGGTTGATTGGCTCATCCATCATTACACGTTGACGTGAAGGAAAAGCGTAAAAATAAGCATGCAGACTGGCTGCGAATGGAAAACCTGACCGAATCGCGCTAAGATGGCTGCTTAGAAAAAGTAAAATTTTTGGTGCAGTTGTTAAAAACGAATTGGTTAACAATTTGGTAGGGGAAATAACCAGAAAATCTAAAGTGTGATGATATGAATTGTTAGTGCAGAAAAATCATACAGCTGTATGCATATGTATGACCATAAAATATATCAGTCGTTTCGGGTAATAGAAAAGCACACACACTTCATTCGCTGGATTATTTATAATTACTATTTGCATATGTATGTATATAAATAGTATTTGTGTATGCATATTCAGACCTTGCTAAATATGTGTACATATGTACATATGTACATTTATATGTATACATATAGCACACAGGCACTCAGTTAGATCGAAAACTGAATTCGGTAGTTTTAATTAAAACGTGCTGCCGCCCGCCATTGTTAAGAAACACATATATGTATGTTATGAAAAACTTTAGGGAACCATGAAAATTGATTGCAAAAATTAATAAGCATCGAAATAGCTAATACCAAGATATGAAAAAAATTTAAAAAGGAAAAAGAAAAAAAAAATATTTCAAATGCAGTAAAAAAGATTTACGAAGAGTGCATGAATAGCATGGGGAAATATGAATGCGAAAAATTTGTAGAAACAGTAAAAGGAGATGGCTTTAATTTCCATTGAATATTATGTATCTACATATTTACATACATATATGCTTCACTGCCGTAAACTATTTCAAAAATTGAAAAGACGTACCAACGTCCATGAATATTATCGTAACTCTTTCGCATAAAATTTGTGCGATGGCACTAACTATATTGACTTTAATTATAGTAGCCCATTGCCGTGTATTTATTTACACCTGCGACTATACAAACCTTCACAAGACAAAGTCTAGTGGGCTAAAACCGCATGACTTTGGTGCTTAAACCACGTCAGGTCTTCCTTCAAATCGTTCATCTTGGCGAACTCTGTGTGGCACAAGGCACCGTACAGCTGGAGTCACAGGTCAACCCTGTCGTTAAGGTATTCCTTATTTCTTGCTCCTTATACAAAGTTCAAAAATGCCCTATCTAAGCTGAAAATACATTGAAAATATGCTGAGATAGGGCGTTTTCGAACTGGCTGCCGAGATAGGTCGATCTTCCACTCAGGTATCGATATGTAATCACACATATATAATTATATAAGCCTGCATACGTAGATGTACAGGGTGCGTCAGATGTTTAAGGACATTAGGACTTTTGAACTTGAATTCATACATATATCGTCGCTACCATGTCAAACTATCCTTAAACCACAACAGTCGCCGGAAACTTTGTTCGCAATATACGCGAAACGTGCCCATATCAAGCTGGCGGATTCTCCATGTACTCGGCGAGCTTGGTAAACCAATGAATGGACGAATTTAACAAATTGGGCTGTTTCAATACCGCTACAAGAATATATGAAGGGGTTAGAATCATAAAGGTGTAAGAGACATTTTTTGAAAATATATGTTATACCCATATTTGTATAGTTAAATATAGTGTTTATTTGGTGAAAAAGAGTAATCATTCTTTGAATTAGTTAATTAACCTGCCTACATTTCGGCAAAAATCATTTCAAATGCATTTACACAGAATTTACAATAAGTAATCAACTTTAACCTTAATTATCTAAAAAAATGCCAGATATACTTAGATTCTTTTGATTCTAACCCCTTCATATGTGAGTGTCTTCAAATACCTGACGCACCCTGTAAACTACATTACCATTTTTTTGTGTTTGCCGTTTGTTGTTGAACCCTTGCATACATTTCTATAAATACTAATTTCCGGCCGCAAAATGTTATCATGAATAAAACATACCCTTAATAAAAATAATGACTAACAGGCCTCTTTGCTCAGACCTTAGATCTCCACTACAAATACATGCCGCACACATGTGGTGGCCGACTTTGGTTAAGGTAAATGCTAAAGTAATTGCCTTAAACGCTCATATATTTAGTTGGGTATACGCATTGGAAATAAGCAGTATCTTTTTTTTAAATATATTTGCACGCGTATATATGTATGCATGAAGATATGTGCGTGTATAAAAAGTAATCGATTACAGGTGTACATATTTACATATGTATGGTTTTCTAACCCTTAATGCGTTCAGCGTACTCTGTGGTAGCTGGTGCAACATGGCGTATACGTGCTCGGCATGTAAACTTGTGGTGGTGGAATTAATTAAAACAAGAATAAACCGCAGGTGGACACGTATAACTATTTTCATTCATATACATATATGTAAGTAAATAAATGTGTTAATATTGTTGTGAGCTTGAATATAACACTGGAGTTACTTTTACACTTTTTCTTGCATGGACTGACATTTTTTTAATAAAGGCATTCAATATTTACCAAACATTTTGAGTGGGGTAAATATGCCAGACTGAGCAGGTCTACTCCGGAGCGATGCTGCGGGCCGTCGTTCTGAAAAAACATCCCATCTTGGCCATGAGTGTGTGTGTGGGTACCGGAAAACCATCTAAACTAGAAAGGGTGCTCGTTGTTATAAATAAGACTATTTCATTCCGAGCTAACTTCAGTACCAAAGTGTCTCATTAGGTAATCTTTGTGAATGAACAAAATAGAGCTAGTGGTCTCAAATGGTTTGAATGTTGCGAGAAGTATGGCAGACGTTGAAAAGGAAGAAGCCAACAGCGAGGAGATAAACAGATAGACAAGGCTAAACCAGGCACCGACGTGAAAGAGAGTTGATGTCAGGTGACGATCAGGTAAACTCAACTATGAAATGGGTAGGTGTGGCCAAGAAGGGGCATGTCCTCCAGATAAATCTCCTGGGATGTAGATAAAATAGTCAATCATTTCGCGATGGCCTACGGCATGGCTAAGGATCAAGACTGTCCCACTACCCTGGGGGAGCTCGGAAATGGATGAAGCCCGTAAATCAAATCGTTGGTCCTTTAAACTTGTAAAATCCTCAGGAAGTGACGTGCAGTGGAATACCTATAAGTTAAACTGAAGGGATTACAAGAAACTATAAAGAAAAAGCAAGAGAACCTCATGTAGGAGCTTTTGCAGTGATATGATACGGTTCTAGGCTCAGAAGGGTACATTCCAGTTCACCTGGGGCAGCCGTTAACGGAAACTGGGTAAGAGTCCTCGGCCTTTTTCTGAGCACGCACGTTACAGGCGTCACTGAGCAGCCACTGAATGGGCCAATCAAAAATAGAGGTCAGCAGTTGCGGCAGATCTTCTCACAAAAGAAAAACTAATTTGGGCAATAAGATCTTTCAAGCCGTACAAATCTGCGGATCCAGATGGTGTTTTACCAATTCAGCTGCAGCAACTTTTGGACTTAAGCTCAAAATAGCTGTATGCTTTTTCTAAGGGAGTGCTCGCTCCCAACTACATTTCGGAGACCTAGAAAAGGTCTAGGGTTGTTTTCATCCCCAAAACGGAAGAATATTCCACACTTACCAAAGGGATTTTAGTCCTTAAGTATACTATCTTTCCAACGCAAGATAATGAAGCCACTGATTGATCCCTCTTCGCAAATAAGCATATGACAGCGCAGCATGCTTAAATGAAGCGGAAGTCCACCGAAATAGCGATGCACATAATCGTGTCGCGCCTTGAGAAAGTTATAGCGATAAAGGAATATACTTCGAAAGCATTCCTATATGTATATCGAGGGTGCTTTCAACGACACTACGCCTAAAGGCAACCACGTCAGAAAGACGCGTAACTTAGTTGACGGCAACGAGAGACGAATAATCATAGATTTATACTTGGCCAAAGACTGTGACTTCAGCATCATTACCCAAATCTCTTTGGAGAATTTACATACTGTTACACCCGCAAACATAGTTGACCGCGAAAACAAGTTTACGCGTCCTTCTTCGCCGTAAAATATTTTAACGCGTCTTTCTTCGCCGTAAAATATTTTAACGCGTCTTTCTTCGCTGAACTTTTTTTTATGCGCCTTTTTTCGCGGTCAACTTTTGAGCTCGCGCCTTTCTTCGTGTCTTGTTTATAATTTTCCGTTATAAAATATAAAAAGTATAAAAGTAAACTAGTAACTCAATGAAAATTGTTGAGAAAACCTTTCATGGTTTTAACAAGGTTGGGGCATAAAGTTATAGATCATGTCCTTAGCTATGGGCAACGGGTAGACTTGCCACGAGAGTCTCTTGAAAGCTATGCAATGCTTTTACTTACCTCATTACATCACTAGCACACGCATCTCACTCAGCGAACATGCATTTTATGGTTAAACCCGACATAAGCACCCGACGCCTTATCACATTAGCACTTGTACAATGCATTATCTTCGAGAAAGCAATAATCACTCAAAATGCTCTTTACTTGCTTCAGCTTTCACTGACACTTCTTCCCATTTATGAGTACGCAATTTCAATTTACAGAATGGCAAACGTATGTATTATTATCACACATAGAGCAATATAACCTGTTTTAAGCTTACACTTATATTAGCTTCCATACTCACACATACATATGTATGTGCATACATTCGCCTGTTATGTACACTTTGTCTGTTTGATATTACCCAGTGGGAAATGTAGTAATGCATTATATGCGTGACAAATAATGTAATGTATTTCTTATGAGAAATTTTACTGCTTAATATGTAATCAGCATTCCAATGTATACAAAAAGTCGAAAAAAATGCATACTAAATCACATTCATTCCTGCATTACTGGTAATGCAAAAATTAATGTCCCTCTTTCCTGGGACATCGCCATGGGGAAAAAATGCTTTTTCGAATGTTAAAAGGGCTGTTTTACTGATTATTTTTTCGATTACTATACATTACAATTTCCCACTGGGTATTCATACGCCGTGACGCTAGCTTTCAATTAGTATATGACCATATATGTTATACATATCTGGCAATTTGTCACTCGGCAGGCAATTCTCTGGTTTTACTAGGCGGTCACTCATTGTTGCATCTTTCTGTAGCTGTAATTGGATATATTATTTTGATATCAGCTACACATAAAGTGTTGATATTGAAAACTTTAATAGGTCAAAAGTTTGGACTCCAAACGTATTTTGCTTATACGCAATTTAAAGAATTTCGCTTAAGGGAAGACTACTGTTTATAAACCATGCAAAAATTTAAAAGCATCAACTGTCTTGTGAAAATTAATTCCTAATATGACTTTGCTTCTAGGAGATTTAGGTCGATAGGCTTTAAGAGGTTGTAATTATCGATGTCGTACATTTATCAGCATCATAGGTTTATCGATATTGCAAACATATATAAATTAGTATCGACAACAGCGCAGATACTGATACATTTATGAGTATTGATTTCACAAAATATATGTAGCTATCGGTATTGTATTGGTGTTTTATCCATTAATTTTTGTGCAGTATTTTTAATCGACTAACATATTATGATTATGTGATTAACGAAACTGGGGATAAGAATTTTGATTACGGTTAATTTATTTAAACCGTTGAAGTATAAGTATCGTTATTAATTTTTTTCCCGATATTTCCAGCATGTGCATAGATATATTTGATTTAAATGTTTACTATGTTATTATTATCAATTATCCATATCTCTATCCTATATTTTTCGATAATAATCTCAGTTCGTCTAGCTATATCGATTTACGATATAAAAAAATAACCGATTCGTAATATTTTAGTTTTTTTTCGAGAATTTTAGAGATTGCTGAGATTTAATTTTTTATTTTTTTGTAATTTTCTGGTGTTTGTCGTGATTTTCAGTATCTGTTTTGATGTTTTGGGGTCCTTCAAAATTTCATATTTTTTATTCGGGACTTTTCGATAAATTTAAGGTTAAGTTGAAGATAATAATTCGATCTTTGTAAATGCTTAAAAAATTAACTTCAAATGAATACCCTACAACTATGTGTTTGGTTGCCCTGAACACGAATATGAAGTCCGTTTTGCTCCATCACGGCAGAATTTTTTCCTTACCCCAGAAAACCTGGCGGATATTATGTGAGAGGCACGTTTTTCGAGGTTAGAAAAAAAATGCTGATATGCTGACGGACTTCATATTCGTGTTCAGCGCATCAAAATGCATAAGGGAAGGATAGTATGATCCCTGAAACAAGACCCTTTTTTTTGTGAGGCTATGAAATTTTCGGCTCAAAACATCAAGCAAATATTATTTTTGCTCTAAAAGTTTTTTGTGCTAAAAGTTTTCGGATTTTCTCGCTGAAAATACTAAAGTCTATAATTTAATATAGTACTATATAGTCTAGTATAATTTGACAAAAGTTCACATTTTTACCAAAACCAGATTTCTAAAAACTGTAGAAAATTCCAGCAGCCCAATTAGTGACCTTCACTGATTTATTTAACTTTTCGTCTATTTCAGGCAACCTTGAGATCTGTATTTCACCTTGCCAGCATTCCCCTTTTGAGTAGGTTTTCCTTTACTTCCACTAAGCGCAGCCACACTTTACTTTGAAGTGCACTTTTCTAATGCCTACATACACAGATATACTTAATTCTCGGTATTTTAATTAAACTCTCTAATAGTTATATTTTTCTACTCAACTCAGCATGTAATTGAAACTAATTGCAAAATGAATGTAAAGGATTAGCAATGTAAAATGACCAAGAAGACAGAGTACAAGCTGATTGCTTGTTGCATGGAAGAGAGTGGAGCACGGTAAGGGCAAAATGCATATCAACAGATGGATGTGAAATATGTTGAAATGTGGTTAAATATGTCTAAGTCAAATACATAAGCAATTTGCGAGCCCACATATGTATACATATATATAGTTACATTTGTAATCTCTGTTTCTCTAGTGAAAAGCTTTTAGTCAGTTGTTGCTACCAAAGCGGTTTAAATTGTTTTCTTAACTAAATAGTTGTATGTATGCATGTGCAATACATACATATATTTATGTTATTTCTGTGCATGGACATACGCACATTAGACTGCATCATCAAAAAAAGTTGCGGGTTTTCCGCCGGGATTACAAAATCTATTATATTTTAAGACGTCCTCCAAAATATTTCGGAAAAATATTAAGATCTACGCGAGCTGGACCGATTTGAAAATACCTCTAAAAATGAAGGTTTTTATGAATAAAAATCGTTTCTTAAAGAACTTTTTGAAAAAAATTCAACTCAGAGGACAAAACAGATTGAGCTTAAAAAATCTGCTTAAAAATGTTTAAAAAATCTTTTCAACGGAATTTTAATAATGAGAATTTTGTTGCAGTTTCTTTACTATTTTCAAAGATTGATTTACGAAAAACTTAAATAACTGGGCCAAAACTATTCTGATTTAGACTTGTGGGATCTCGGTAGAAAGGTATTTTCTAACTATTTTTAGTTATGTGCAAAAAAAGTCATTCGTGTCCCAATTTTTATTTTTTTTTTCAAATACCAACACAAATGAATTAAACTTTGAATGATGTTCGTTCATCCTACCTTTCTTTTTCATCCTTTGAATGAGTTTATTAGCAAATACCTTTCCAATGATACCTCCCAAGTCCAAACCGGAAGAGTTTGGGTTCCGTTATTCAAGTTTTTCTTATACCAATCTTTGAAAAATGTTAAAAACAGCATCAAAAATCTCATTATTACGATTCCGTAGAAATTATTTTTTTCAAATTTTTTAAAAATACTTTTATGCAAATTTTTTAAGCTTAAACCGTCTTGTCATTTAAGGGGATTTTTTGAAAAAACATCTTTTCCAAAGTATTTTTATTCATAAAAAGCGCCATTTTTGGAGGTATTTTCAAATCGGTCCAGCTCACGTAAATCTTAATATTTTTCCGAAATATTTTGGCGGAGGTCTTCAAACATAATAGGTTTTATAATTACAATGGAAAAACAATACCGATTTTTTTTTTTGGTATCGGAAGTGATGCAGTCTAATGCACATACGTATGTATGTTTGCCCGAGTGAAAGTATGCTAACCTGCATGTAGACTACATAAAGCACGCTTGTCCACGAATTGTGACACTTTGCTGCTAATGCTTGTCCATTTCTAATTAGTGCCAATTAAAGTAATCATTGTAATACCACCTTTTGCATGTAAAATGCGTACAACTGCACGCGTTTGCTTACAAATCAATTGCATTTAGAACGCTTACCCATCGATGTGCGAATTAGCTGTCACCTGCGGTCGTTGGCTCAATTAATTGTTCGCGTTAGAGATTACTGCGAATTGTATGTACATATGTAGGTACACACATAGCGTTAGCGGATGAGTATAAGCCAAAGAGCAGTTATTTATTTAAGGAAGCATTAATTGGTACGACAGGTGGTATGAGTAACTAAGTAATGGTAATTGTTAACGATTTTTATTTTTGTGTGGTGAACATTGCCGATATAAATTCGTCTAACCGGAACAAAGGATCATATCCGACGCTGCCTTCTGCTCAATAGCCTCTTGCGCACTCTGATGAATCACCTGTGCTGTTACCGTCGACATTATTTTGGTAACTTTATAGGCAACCATTTTTTTTTTTATTCAGAATGAATTGAAACATCTTGTAAAGGACATAAAATTATATAAAGAGTCTTCTGAAATTTTGCTATCCTGTATGAAATAATTCATGAATGAGCTCAAAACGAGAACATGAAAATCATTAGTTTAGGTAAACCAAAATTTTTTTGCCAATCTTGTAATAGTCTGAAGAATATTTAAAGTTTGTACGGGAACTATTTTTAAATTTAAGAGATGTTGGGTGTAACATGAGCATTCAAGTCTTTATTTAAATTCTCATTTGGATGGATTTCCTCAAAATCTTAGAGAATTTAAAGAAGACCAATATAAAGGCAGATTCATACTGGAGTCTCTATCTGGTCCATAAACAGGCTCTTTGTTCAAGAAAGTCATATAAGAGACAATTTTTTACTAACTGAAATTAATTTTGTAAAATAAATTATGTAAATAAAATATGTATACCTTTTTAAGAATTTCAACCCAGGGTTTAAGAACTGTCAGCATAGCAGCAACAGCACTACTATTTTTGTTTTTGCTTCGCTTTGAAATTTTTAGACTGCACAGTATACAGTAAACCAGCCATTTACAATACCCACCATGTAAAACATGAGAACTAGGCAACAATCGTCAATGGCAACAAATTCGCGACTCGCCGATTTATTGCCGCGGTAACAAATCGGCAACATAATTTCTTTCATGTCAATTTTGGAATAAATAAGTTATCAAAAATTTCCAAACTCATAAATTTCGCGTCACCAATATTATCCAAAGGCCTCTAATTTATAGGTACCAAAGACAACAACAAAAAAAAAGAATTAGTTCCATCTCTAAGTTCCAATTTTGTATAAAAAAATAAATGCATGATTGAAAACAATAAAATTATTCCAAATATCGGCTGAACAACAACAAATATCGCATGGCAACAAAAATTGTTTGTTGGGTATGCTTATTTGAAAATTAATACATGAAATATTGTGAATTTATAGGATTTTTTTTGTCATTAATCCATAGACAAAAGTACCCATAAATGTTTGTTGATATATTTGAAATGTAAATTTAAATAGCAAAATCCATAAATATAATAAAATAAAAATATTGTTAATTACTGCAAGGTAAGTGGGCGTGGCTATTGACAGATTTCGGCACCGACTTTCGTTAAAATATCTAAATATTTTTTTTAAATTAAATTAAAAAATTACAGCATTTTCAAACCCAAACATAGGTTTTTGTTGTTGCTGAATGCGACTATGGGGATCCCTTGAATCTTGAGGGTCATCTAGAGGTCATGCCAAGATCATCTCAAGGTCAAATTCAGACTAATTGTATTGAATTTTCCGGTTTATTGAATGAATTTTTTCCTACTTGACCTTCAAATGATTTCGAACCTGATGTGATCGCGCGCGCATCGAATAAAAAAAATCCGGAAAATCTACCAGTGTTGACCAGTGCCAACGTTCGTTTATTAGAAATAAAAATGATAAAATAATATTCTCTAGCCAAAAATTTGGTAAGGAAATTTTAGGAATGACTGATGATTTTATTTTTCAGTAAAAGATAAAGCACTCGCAAGTGACTATTTAGTGGCTGCAACTGTTGGTTTTTCATAGAAATGCTTATGAATTTTAGATTACAGGAAAGCTAGTTAAGGGTTGGGGGAAATTTAATCATATTTTGCTATACAGTGTCACTTTGTGCGGTCTTACCTTTACAGTTGGCATCATTAGCACGCTTTCCTGCATTTTATGCAGACATTGAACACAGGGCCATCTAACAGCTTGTATATGCATAACAAATGATTTTACTTCTACCAAAGAGGTAGCTGTCTAGGCGACTTTTGCATGTTCTATATTCTACGTTCTATGCTATACTAACCTAGACATATTTAGCTGGTTCACAAGTTGTCATAAGTGTTGTATTGTCGTATATCGGGAAGTCTTTAACAGCTAAATAGTTGTTAAGAGCACTCGAAACAACAGCATACTATTTTTTAACGGTGTGAAATTTCAGAACACGACTTTTATGGTAGCTTGCGAAACCCTTAAATATAGTTTTAGCCGTTTAAAGAACTTTTACTAGATAAGTGAGTTGATATAAACGTGGTAAATAATTTCGACATCTCGAATCTATAAGCTAAGACTGATCTAACATTAGGCCAAAAGCCATTGGAAAATTACTTATTTGTAACTCATCTACACCTTTCAGAAAGTTACAATTCAAATTCAAAAAATTTTCTTTTCAAATTCAGAAATTTTCAATTTAAGTTCGGAAAATTTCATAAACACTGTACGATTTTGAGGTTTTAAGTTGTATTTTCGTCTGCGACCATACAAATTAAATACAGAAATTTCATTTGAAATTCAGAAAGTTACAATTCAAATTCAAAATTTCCATTTTAAATTCAGAAAGTTGCAATTCAAATTCAGAATTTCAATTTTAAATTCAGAGAGTTGCAATTCAAATAGCCTACAAGTGCGATTACAATCCTTTTGGTTTCTGGAGGAAGTACGCTGTCTTGATCTACACAGTTTTGCAAAGCGAAACTTTTAAACTCTGCGATATTTCGAGCATTTGGCTGTAGTATTCAAGTTGAGAAATTGCATATGTATGTAGGATGCCCGCAACTCAATTCACTTTGTTAAAATATACAAGAAAACTCCCTAGTCTCTTTGTTCTTTCACACTTTTGAACAATGTACATTGAATTATAATTTCTCGCGCTGAGTCATCCAACTTGAGCTCAAAGCAATATGCATGGGCTTGGATGCATATATTACGAGTACACACTTACATACATAATGAAAGCGTAATGAATTTAATTATACACTTTTCCTCAACACCTGCCATACAGGACCGAGCAAAAGAATATGTACACACACGCTTATTGTATGTATGTAGGCATGCATTCCCAGTCGGCAAAATGCGGCCTACTCTTTGGAAGCTGTATTAGAAAATCTTCAAATAGAGCTGCCACATTTTCTAGGTGTGTTTCTATAGCAACGTATCTATACATATAATAAAAATGTAACAGGCCGATGTCTGCACATTATAGAAATTAGTATGACTGGTATTAATTAAAGCAATGGAAGCCAAATCAACAAGTTTAAGAATTTTCGTCTATCTGTCTGTATGTACGCGCATAACAAAAAAAAAAACAATGCATGCAATCGAATGCAGTTTTCAACGATGCATTGCTAAAGGTCTAACTTAAAATATTGGAAAAAAATAATTATAGAGTTGTCACCTGTTTGAAAATTGCAGTTTAAGTAAATTGATAAGATAAAGTAATAATTTTACTGTAGCTCTCAAAAAAGAGAGAGAAGGCTTACAGCTGAAAATATTTTTGTGTTTGAAAATTTTAATTTGATTTAATTGATAAGGTAAATTAAATATTTCAATATGGGTATCAAATTAAAGAGGTTTGGGAAAGTTGATTGCCAAAAATATTTTTGAATAGGGTTGCCACCTGTTTGAAAAATATAATGCAATTATTAAATTGATAAATGAAATATTACAACACTGGTATCAAACTAAAGAAATTTACTAAAAGTCACAGCCGAAAATATTTTTGTAGCAGGTTGCCACCTATTTGAAAAATTTGATTCAGTTAAAGTGATAAGATAAGGTAAATACTGAATTAATACAGCATTGAAGAAAGTCCACCTTTGTTCATAAAAAATAAATTATGTTTCATAAATCGAATATTTGTTTGAAAACATCATTTCATAAAGCTCTTCCAATCTGTTTTATTTTTTTATGAATGAAGCCATAAGAGTTGTAAAAAAAATACTTTTAAGTCGTAGTGGAGCTAGTTTAAAATAAATATTTTCCCATAATTCAGCCATACGAAAGCACACCAAAAGGTATTTCCAAAGCAACGGAAGTAAATACTAAAAGAACATCGCAGTAGACGTGTGGATGCGTGCCGGGTGCAAAGGTAAATTTCCCACTTCTTAGGAAACCAGAATCAGTAGGCCTTGAAACTCTGGCCATTCCATACAAAAGTAAGAAGGAAGGCCCTTTGCTTCTAAAGCTC
This sequence comes from Rhagoletis pomonella, assembly GCF_013731165.1. NCBI lineage: Eukaryota > Metazoa > Arthropoda > Insecta > Diptera > Tephritidae > Rhagoletis > Rhagoletis pomonella. The sequence continues at coordinate 38,718,069 of NW_023458559.1, read as the reverse complement.
CATAATATGCGCTCCCAGAAAACCCATTTGTTTTAAATTTTGCCGACTGGGTTGTCTATTTAGTCATGCACCTTCAAAGTATGAATGAGTGTACAGATATGTAAGTATGTGCTATATATGTAAATGCATGCTTTGCCTCAAAAGCTAACTATGCTAGGCATTTTTAATTTTTCGCGTTGCTTAGCAAGTAAGCTCTGCATATGCCAACGGAAGACTACTTGCTGCACATACAAAAAAAAAAAAAAAACAAGTGTGTAAATACGAGTACTATAGAAGGTGTTGTTGTTATTTGCAGCAATTCTGCATTGCGAAAGTTTTCACGCCATTGCAAGTAAATATGTGTGTTTGTGTGTATTTTCAGGCAAAAGTACCTCACTTATTTGTTTGCCAACTTATACATATACAGCCGACATATGTAGGCGCCTTCCGTGAGCACCTTCAAAGCACAAACTTGCTTATGGAAGCTGTTAACGCCGCGCCCGGTGTTGCTGCTGCTACTGCTGTTGCCTTGGGTGTTGTAACGCCTTTCATTTATTTATGTTCGTGTCCATCCTTTTACGACATACAAATATTGTAAGTTAGCTGATGGGGTTGCGTAGTAACTAAAGGTCTTCATGTGTTCCAAAAGTATATGATTTAACGCCCAATGCCCTGCAGCTGTTGGTGGTTCCCATTTTAACGCGTCGAACTCGCACGTTTTGCCACTTTGACTGAAGTTTTTTTTGTTGTAGATAGCTACTTTTTTATTATTTTAGGTAGGTAGTTTTTCTTGTATTTAGTATTTTACCGTAGTTTTTCGCTTTTCTAATTCTGCAAATCACAAATGAAGGCGGTTGCAACTGCAAGCCAGCTGTGTTCCGATACGCCACTCATACGCCGTGGTGCACCGAAGAGTGATTGCTGAAGAGCTGCAGTGGTTTATGTTGATCGCGCGTAATTGTAGGAGACGATTTTGTCTTGATAAAAAATGTTTTGAAAATCTCAGTAGTTTTCCAAAAGTAATATGAATGTATGTACATTAGAGCGTGTCACCTTACAAGCACACAAGAAAATCGCCGTACGCGCCGAATTCTAAATTATTTGTGCACGGCAATTTGAAAAAAAATAAATTTTTTTTTGGCCGAGCTTAACCTGTGGTGCCGTAATATTACGACCGTATCATACCGAACGCTATTCTTAACGCTAATAGCGGTACCGCTTTTATGTAAAGCTAAATAAACGTAACGTAGCTTTGTGCTTTTATGTTGTATAGGCATTCATTGCTTTTCACAAAGTTTGTTAGGACTTCATCCTCTTGGGCCATCCATGCACTTTCCACTTTATTTTTCAAAATTCATAGAAACGTATATTTAATGCTTTTATTTTGGTCAAAATAATTGTAAAGAAATTTTCTAATATACGGATACAAATATGACGTTGCCAAATAACGTTGATAAATAGTTCTACACCGTCACTGTTGCGTCAGAAATATTACGGTGCCGTCAAATTAATTACGGTGTGTGTTGCCGTCATCTTAGTTGACATCTTGCAATATTTACATGGCAACGTAAAGTTACGACCGCTTTTTTATGTTACCGCTTTCGAGGAAACCAAAGCTTTAGGGGTCGCCCTTTTATATTTTTCGGTTACACCTACATTCGGCAATAATATTTTTTTTAAATAGTTCTACTTGAATAATCGAAAAAATTTCTATCACTTGATACTAGGGTGGTATGTCAGAGTGATTAGAAATGAGATCTGGTTGGTGAGTACCACAACGTTGTTCTTGAGGGCAATGAACTTTGGAACAAAAAAAAAACAAGCCGACGAAATGTATGACGAAAAAATAATTCGAAATTTCCTTCGATTCGAAATACTTTCTTAGCAAACGTTTAATGCTTTTTCGCGAACTTTAAGTTAGTGACATTAGGGTGCTACGTTAGAGTGGTAAAAACTGAGATCTTGTAGGTCAGTACTTGAACGGTGTATTTGAGCTCAATGAAATTTGGAAGAAAAAAATGCTTTGAGATCCGACTGTAATTACCAAGGATATGCGGAAAATGTGAAGAGATGAACTCTACGTTACAAAAATTTCAAAATTGCCTTTCATAGATACTTTACTCTCAGGTATGTTAAGCGAACTTTTTTTCTGATGCGGTTAAATGGAAGTATATACATACATACCAGAATTTTTATCGAGCAGAGAATTAAATTAATCATATCATTTTTTGCTTTAAACTAAGCTCCTTTTCATCTCAACTCCTTGCTGGCAGAAGTTTTATTTATTATACAAATTTACAACCCTATATTTTCTATAGCCTACGGTTGATTTCTTTGTAGTTCTGCATAGCTAGTTTTAGAATTTCTTTTATTTTATTCCTATTTTTACCTCCCTTTTTTAGCTCGGAATGTAACTATGTAATATTGATGCGCCTAAAAGATGCAGCTATTTATATTCTCAAGTTACATACCTGATGACAATACGAATGGAAATTATAATAGCGAGGTTTTAGTTTCTTAAACTATAATTTTTTGTTCGTATAAAGTACGTCCTTGCTTTGCTTTAGCTACGCACTTATTATATTTCAAGAGTTACCCATACATATGCAAAGCGCTATTGCTGTTCTTGTAGCACAATTATAAATAAAAAGTCGCAAAGCACGCACTCTTTAGTGCAAGTTGCTATATGAATAAAGCGGGTGAAGACGGTTGTTTTAGATAATCATTTTGAAGCAAAGAGAGGAACCACCTGGGTACAAACAGAAAATATTCTTCCTTACGGAAACTATATGTAAATAAATGTAAGGTAAAGTAAAACATCAAGGAAAGAAAGCAGAAAATGTGAAATAAATATTTCGAAAAGAAGTCTTCTATAAAAGAGCTGATAGAAGACTTTTAAATCGCACAGCTTAGAAAATAAGTACTTATTTTATGGAGTTTTTATAAAGTTATCTTAAAAGATGGAGATTCTACGAACATAAAAAGCCTTGCCTTTTTAACCGACTTCACAAAAAGGAGAAGGTTATCAATTCGTCAGACTATTTATTTATTTTTTTTTTATGTATGTTACAGCATAACTTTGGACCACGATAAACGATTTCTGTAATACTTTTTCAAAGGGAAGGTGTTAACTCACTGGTGGTTCCATACTAATTTGGTTTAAAGCCGATCACTGGATCATGGAGAAATTAACGATAACTTTAAATTTTTGTATTAGAATTGAAGTCGGGTTTGTTTTTCCTTAAACATTTCTTGTTATATTTGACTTTCATGACTGTCAATTTTTGTTTTTTAGAGAAATATTAAAATCCTAAGGAAAAGAAACTAAAATAGAGTTTGGAGTTCGTCCCTTTTTAAATTTAAGCTAATGCAGAAAACGAAGCCTAAAAATAAGGACCGCTTAACTATAAGCAAAATAAATAAATTTGTAAACATTTTGTTTATAGTTATGGGGTACATATTTTTACGCTTCCTTTTTTTGCTTAAAAACCCGCAGTCTAATTATTATCTATGAGTTTGAAGCCTTCAAGTACACTATATTTCACAAATCCTGAGTTAGTAAAGACCGCAGTGCCTCCAAGTCGGAACTATGGTTCTTGCTACACCAGCATGACGGAGTGAGAATGGTCCTACCCACCACAGTTCTGTACCCGCCGTTTTCGCTCCAGCTTACAAACCTAATGTAAATAGTTTTCTCAAATATTGTGGGATTAACGAGAGTTTCATTAGCCTAGGATAGAGGGAATGCCACCGGCAGTAGAGAACCAATGATGCCTTCTTCATTCTCTCAACAATGTTATACTTGCACGACAGTTTTCCCTCTAGAATAGAGCCCCTAGTACTTGAATTTATCAGTATCAGTCGGTGTTAAATTATATTCTACTTCGTGGCTAACAATACGAGCTAAATCTTACAAGAATATACAGCAAGTCAGCTGTTTGCGTACCACTTAGTCACCCGCTTCAAGTACCGTTGGTGGAGATCAAAGGGGTAAACCAGATTTTCCCCTACCACTGAAAGTGCAACGTCAGCCGCATAGGAAATAACCCGACAGACTCTTTTCGGTATTCAACATTCCAAATTTTTTTCCAGATTTTGGGAATTTCTCGGAAATTTTTGAATTTGGTTTTCGGGCTTTTTATTTTTGGAAGCTTTTTTGATACTTTCGGGACTTTCCTGAATTTTTTGTGATTTATACGGGATTTCTCGTAGTTCATTTTTGGGGGCTTGGTGACTTTTTTGGAACTTTCGAGACTTTTTCAGGACTTTTTAAATTTTTTTTGGTACATATCGGAATTTGTTGGAAAATTTTCTGGTCTTTTTCAAATATTTTCGTTCAGTTCGTTACAGTTCTTAATTTTTTTGTAAAATTTGTTGGTCATTTTGGGGACTTTTATTAAAATGGTCAGAAAATTCTTTGCTTTTTCATAAAAAAAAAGGAATAAAACAATCATACTTTGCTGTTAAGTGATGAAACACTGCAAAAGTGATTCATTCAAGTTACCAAAAAGTCGTCAAATGCTAAAATGGTTGAATAAACTAAAAGTGTGCGAAATCGATGCACTCCTATAAGGAAACGCATTTGTAGTCGTGCGCTCCCAATCCAAACGCCAAATATAAACAATTGCAACGCTTCCAATTCCCACGCTAAGTCAATACAACTGAAAGTCGGAAAAAAAGTCCACTTTTCTAGCTGAAAACTTGTTTTCACTATAACGTTAAAGAAAGAAACAGCAAAAAAAAAACAACGAACAATTGATGCTTCTCTACTTTTGCGCGTCAACAACAGTTTCCGTCTGTTGCTCTTTCGTCAATTTCGCGCTTTGCCTTTTTTTATGCGCCAATCTTGAACATATTTTCGCGGTGCAAACAAACTTCTGTAGTAACTCGATTGGTTTTTTTTTTCTGCTGTCAGTATTTGATTTGTTGTTGTGTTTGATTTACAATAACTGCACTGCAACATTTGCACGACAACCATTTGTCACTCATACGCCGTGGAGAATACACTGATTTACGTTGCTGCTCTGTGGTGGTTCAAGGAGACGAAAGTTGAAGATGAATTGGTTTGTTTAAGATCAGATAACATATATACATACGTGTTAACTAATTTTGGCGTATAGAGAGCAATAAATTTTCGCGAATGATCAATACTTATGTAATGTTCAGCTGTTTTAATAGAAGACAAAATAGGGGGGCTGGTAATAAAAAGGAGGCTGATATAAACAAGATATATTTTGACACATTAGCATTAATAGGAAAGCATAATCTAACTTACTAAAATTTACTTGAAATGTGTAAGGAATTTTCGAATTCTTGCTTGGCCACAATAAAGCATGCCCCTCGTTTCTTTTCTATGCCAACTGACGCCAATTTGGAAAAGCCAAGTGAATCCAAGTCCTATGGCTATTCTGTTTTGAATGTTTTCAAAAAAGATTTAACCCCAATATGCATAGCTTATTTTCCTAGTGAACGAGCTATTTTCCCTCCCCTAGTGATTCCCTAATGATATCCTAATGATCATCAAAACTTTCAGACCAATCGCTTTTGAATAGAAAATTATGAAGGGATTAGAAAATAAATCCGATGCATTTGTAAATATTTCTGCTCTCGTAAAAATGCAAAGCCTAAATTCACAAGAGGCAAAAAACCAACAATGGGGCAGACTGCATTGTTGCTGGCATTAAACGCGAGCCGAAGGGATATATAGTTATATTTAGCACAACAAAGGCAAGGGGCATGAGAAAAGTTCGAATAAAACTTGCTGCGTTGCGGCAAATCCAAAGTGGAAATTGAGTAGCAAATTAAGGCCGTAAAATTATTAGCAAAAATCGATGACAGGCGCAGGCAAATACTAAATGCAAATAGGCAGAATATGAAAGTTGAGTGGTGGAAAAAAATCAGCATAACAAAAAGTTGAGATGGTAATGAAAAAGCAAAAAAAAAAAAAATAATGGAATTAAAAATGGCGCAGGAAAGAAAAGGCCGTTAGAATGGAAATTTAAGCAATATTCCAAAACGAGCAGCGGTAGTGAAAAGCGATGGCATAGGCAGCTTCAAAGAAAATGTGACTGAGTAAAATTGTGTGCAGGAACGCAACCAAAAACCGCAAGTTTCAGCGAAATCGTATTGCCAATACGACAACAATCTTACTACCGCACAGCCGATAAGATATGCATCGAAACGATTGGGAAAAGGAAGAACTAAACTGCCATAGCAGCACCCCAATTGTCTACAAAGCAAAGCCGCAATGTACATAAAGCAGCAAAATTATTGCGAAGTAAACAGCAATAAAACGAAGAAACTATGGCATAGCTAGAGGAAAATCGCATAACAAAATCGAAGAACAGCTAAGCGACACGCAATGCTTGCCGTACAAGAGTTGGTGTTGATATTTGCTGGGAGTGGCTTACTTTCATTGAATTTTCCAAATGCTCAAAATAGCAAAACCCATTTTAATTCGTGCATTTTTAGGCGAAATCGATTCATGAGTTCAAATCAAGTCAAATGCCTATTCGTTTGCCTATTCTCTGTTGTGCCGTTGTGCGCTGTTATTCAAGCAGCCAAATAGAATTACACATTTTGCTGTTTATTGCTTAGTCATTGTCAAACTGTAGATTGCGCCTGACAAATTTGTAACTTGAGCATGTAAAATGCTTTTGAAAGTTGAAACCGTACTTAAATGATTGGTAATATGGACAGCAAATGCTTGTTCGACGGACAGGAAATGGCCGCTATTTCCGCTGCAGTATTTAATGTAAGCCGTCATCGATTCGTCGCTTTTCTTCTCGTCGTGTTTGAGTTCCGCTCGCTAAGCGAAAAGTTTTGTATGTGAAAGCAACAAAAAAGTTAGCTCGATACGATAGACGATAGCGAGTTTGGTTGTACCTCATTAATATCGTTCGTTTCGCCACGCGCCAAGTGTTGGCGAGTCGATGGAGGCTGTATATTGGTAACCACATCCGGCGATGTTCTATACGTTTAAATTTGCTGATATCTCAACAATCAACAACCGATTTTTTCACTATTTACCAGACGTATTTTTGCATAGAGAACTTGTATACTGTTGGCCAGAATATGTTCCTTAAAATAAACTAAATTTTTTAGTAATAAATTTTCGCTTCCCGCCAAATGCTTCTGGTTTCTATTAAAGCCAAAGCAAACTATTTTTGTTAGTGGCGCTGTTACCTCCTAAGCGATTCTGGCCGAGTCCAATAAAGCACGCCAGTCGTTGTGGAGTTGCATTGCAATCGGGTACTGGACCCAAAGTACGGCAGAGGTTAAGATAGACCTTAAACCCAACCAAGGTAGTTTGATTGTCCATTCCGTCCTGCCCATTGGTACCGAGATGCTTTCCGGGCACTGATCAACACACTGTTTTCATATGTGGAGTTAAGCCGTCGTCGTCAAATGCGCACGTAAAATGTATCAGACGTTTTCAGCCCAACCGTTGTTTGCTCCCTACAACTACAATGGTACTGAATTTTACAAATATATTTTCTATCACCTTTTCCCAGCAACATTGTACTTTATTCCTTTGACATATTCTTAAATTGTTATTTTTATTTACAGATGTTTTACTTAAGTCTACCTGAGTTCAGCATTAGCCAATAAAAGTCAGAAGCAACTAAAGTAATCCTTTGGTGCTCAGCTGGTATTCACGGAAAAGCTACAACGTAACGAGGAATGTGTGTGACAAATACAACAACAAGCATATGCGCTGAGTATGGCAAAGCAATTGAATGAAAAAATAGTGCATAGCAACATTTAAAAAAAATGCTATTGCATATGTTAAAGTCGAAGTAGCAGCAATAGTCACAGAAGTAGTTAAGTGAATTGCAAAGGTGCATTGAGACGAAGGAATGTGAAAATATTTAGTTGTATGCATGTATGTATGCATTTGCATATGCATATGTACATATTGACATATGTGCTCACTTTCATATTACAATTTCTATCCTTCGGCTTTTTGTCCTTTTACCCTTTCTTTACCTAACAAAAAAAAAAATGGCAATTGTCAACATTCAATTGCAATGTTGATTCTTACATATTTGCATTTTGTTGCCATAGTACTCCTATTTGAAATGCCAAAAATAAAATTTGAAACGATCAAAAGTCTACATTGACCAAAATGTTAACAATTTCCTTTGCTTTGCTATACCATATTCTTCGTACGAATTTTACAGCACGCTTTCCCCTCACCGCATTCGTTGGGAAAGAGGGTCAATTCTGTATGCAAATAACGAGGGAATTTGTTTTGAATTGTGACATCAAAGTGCTGGTGATTTGGGTGAAATTGCCCAACTGGTTGTCCATTTTTATTGCTCCCCATTTTTTCGCTCTCGCTCAAAGTGCGCTTGCAACCGTTTTGCTTAGTTTTCTAGTCAATGTGTTTTCCGTGCCAGTTAGTTTTTGGTGGGCTTCTACATACACATACATACATATACACATATACATATATACAAATAGATATTTGAAGCGGAAATGGTTTGACAGGTGAAAAGGGCTCAATTTGACGGTTTTAATTTCACTGGGGGAAATAAAGTTTATTATTTGGAGCGAACATTTTTAGTGAATGAAACTTTTCTGTGGTTAATTCCAATAGAAAATATTGAAATATTTTCTTGGTATGACTATGTATTCTTCTTTTGGTTTTGGAGTTTTTTATGAAAAAGTGGAATCGGAACTTTACGTATTTTTGTTGGGAGCTTTTACCGTTTCAAAGGACTGCAAGTTTTTGGTTGTGTTCTTTTGATCATCATCTGATGGCTTGGCTTTGATAAGTCCACATATATATAGATGTAAAGAGGATAAAATATAGAGAACTGATTCCATTTTAATCAGCACAGTTTTACTCTCCATTTTGAATTGAACCTTAAACTTATATTTAAGCTGCTGCTTTCAAACTTTTATGATCAGCTTTAGTTGAAGTGCAACCAGATTGACAGCAGCTCTTACTCAGCGCACGAAAATTGTGCACAAATTTTCTTGAAATATACTAGCCCCCTATTTTGCTTTGTAAACAGGTTCTCTACTGCACTTTTCGAGAACTTTTGAATTGAAAACGGAATAGAACAGATCCACGATTGGAAAGGTTATAGGGAAAAACTGGGGAATAAAACCGCATATAGTACACTGCCTATACAAGCAGTGATAAAACCCACTCTCTACTACAGAGTTATTGTCTGGTACTTGGCGTTAAACAAGAGTCCGTCCAGAGCCAAGATGGAATGGGTAAACTTGGAATGGGACGACTTCCATGCTTGCCATGGAAGTATTACCCTTTGCAGCAGCCGAATCTCCAAAATTATTTGAGTGGATCTATATATATGGAAGATCTCCGAGCGGATGTAGTACTGCCAGATTAAATGAGGGACTCTGCGGAGAGGCCGCAGATCTGGACACTCAAAGGTCCAAGAAACTACCTGTCTATCCTGTTAAGACAAACAATTCTCCAAAATAATTCATAAAGGATTCGAGGCGAAGTGCCACAGACTTTGACTCAGGGTCGACGGCTATATATAGAGGTAGTTTCAAGCTAAACGAAGGAGTAGGAAGTGGTATTCACTACAGTGAACTCGCACTAAATTTCATCCTTCGCTTACTGGCTCCCTATAACTCTTTGAACGTTGCATGGTTCCCCGAGCTTAGGAAAATTTCTGGAAATTGCATTGCTGATGAGTAGACAAGAAAAGGGACGCAAATGTCCATTGCATTTGTGGGGGTTTTTGGAGAATCCATAAACAAAATATTTAATATTAAAAATTGTTTTAATTAAATAATCGGGTATTATTATAATAATTATTGTAAGTCTACGCAAAATTGTTTTTCCCATATAAAATATATGGAAAACTTTGAGCTACCTCTAAAAATTTTTTTGGTATAGAACATGGGGGGGGTGGGGGGGGGGGGGGGTTGGTGAAGCGAGAACATTAAAATTCCCACTTCACTTTGTTTTGGGCCACCCTGTTGTACACTCACATCCACTTTCACATATGTATCTGTGTATGTCCTTGACCATCTTCCACACACAAGCAATATACAGTACATAGTATGTGTATATGAAAGTACATGTACGTCCGTGCACTACTTAAATTATAAACTCTATAACCATGAAATATGCAATTTTCATGCAGCTTATTAAATAAAAAGTTTCAACGCTTTTGTGAGCGTGTCGGCTTAAATTACATTTATTTGCATACCATGTAAATGAGATCATTAATGCGGTGCACTACTAAAAATAACAGGTAGTAATTAAATAAATGGGAAACAAGAAATTGAACTTAATAGCGCATAGGCATGAGAGATTAGTGAATATATATGGGTATCTATGAAAAGATATCGAAAATAGGTATATGTACATACCAACCCGTATAGGCATATGTACATTAGGGTGGTCCAAAACAAGTAAAGTCGGAATTTTAACCCTTTGCGTTCAAATCCGTCCTTGATAAATATAAAAATTGTTCCTCATAATACCAAAAGTAAAGAAAAAATATTCAAAAGTTGTTTTGGGTAGCTATAAGGGCTACCTCAAATTTGTGCAAATCAATTCAGTAGATCAAGAAATCAAACAACAGCGCACAAGCTCTTCAAAAACCACGGAAAAAACCACCCTAATTGCCTGTTCAACTGCAACCTTTGCGAACGTTTGTACAATTTATTGTACAAGACATTTACAACATTTCAGTGTCCAGTTTTTTTGACCACTCGGGAAAAATATTTGAAATCATGATAGTTTAATTTTAGCATTTTTATATAATGAAATTCTTTTTATATTTCCATACTATGTGCTTTTATTAGCGATTTTACTTGACTTTCACGTATTTTTACTATGAAAAAATTGTTAAATAAATATTTGAGTATTATTTATTATTTGGAATCTTCTGAAGAGAAGCAGAGTTTTTCGAATTATATTGCTTTTCAAGAATTCTATACCATTTCTACGAAAAGTAAGTTTTTCCCCGTATAAAATGCATGGAAAACTTTGAGCGACCTCTAAATATTTTTTAATTGAAAGAATAGGGTTATATTTATATAGAGGGTGAGAGCATAAAAATTCCGACTTTACTTTTTCCACATACATTTTTGGACCACTCTAATGTACATATGTACATTATGGGCTATTCCATTGAAAAGAAGAAAACGACATAAATTTAAATATGCCCTAATTATCTCTATTTAAGTAGTAACCTCTGTTTGAATGACTACATTTCATTAACCTGTGGAAAAGTATTAAAAGAATCAAAAGAAGTTGTAATTTTTGTCGATGGAAACTTTTATTCCATGCATAATTACCATACACCAGACACAAGGAAATGCCCCACCAGTCACAACTTTAAATATTTTTTAATATTTCTATTTTCTAGATTATATAAACCTCATTTTTATTGAAAACAAAAGCGTATAATTCATATTTTACAACACAAATACATCGTTCCTGAAAATTATGTGTTTTGGCTCAAATTCATCTTTGAGTGCACAAGGGTAAAATAGAGTTCTTTTCAGTGTCCCACCAGTCACATTCATTCAAATGATAGTTACATAAAACTAAGAAATCGTTTGGTATATTTGTTAAAGCAATTTTATACATTAGTTATCATTCTATGTTAGAAAATATCATTCATTATGTTGTATAAGTTCCGACGACATAGTTAAAATTCACGATTGATCACATTTTGGAGAAAATGTCCCGCTAGTCACAATGGAATGGCCCATATCCAAAAATATAACCGGCTTGATAAGCGGACACTAGACCCATAAAATGAACAGTATTCCAAAGACGGTCAGTGTGATCATTTCAAAAGTATCCTTCTTAGCCAATTCAGCAGGCATGCAGCTAATGCTGATTGATAGCTATATTGGATTAGAAATAGGTATATATCAGTTATTTCGACATATCCAAAATATTTGAGCACAGGGTGGAAATTCTGTAACCAGTTAGTGCGCGATAGCGATCCGAAAATTGTCGCTTACTGGTTACAGAATCTCCCCCAGGTGTAGATTGTGACCTTATTTGATCGATAAATCGACTATCTTCTTCGAAATTTTGGCATTTTTAGTGACTATTGAGTTAGTCATTACTGATCTATATATGTGCCTTGATAGCGGAATGGTCACAACGAAGGCGAGTTTTAATGGAGGGGCACACTAACACACAGTAGGTTCAGGATCCCTGGTCAGAGAAACAGCCGAAAAAAGTGTTTTTCTAAAAAGTTCCCACCACTTGATAGGCAACGGAAAACCAACAAGTGTATTCCCGCCATAAAAAAAGCTTCTCATAAATTCCATTTGCCGTTTGAAGGCGGCGTAAAAATCTAGGTCACTCCGCAAGCAACATCCATGGTGGAATTATACCAGGTGAAGTAATAAGAGCGAAAATAAAGATGTGTTTGCCCCTTAGATTCTTTAAAGGGGTAAAGACCAGATATAAAAAATTGCCTTTTTGGCAATAACTTGAAGTTTCTTACTTAATAAATTTACATAAGATTTAAAATAGCTTATGAAATATCCCCACTATGTAAAACAATAATATAATTCAACTACTTTTCAGCATATGTAAACGATTTTGTGAATTACGCTTGTATTTAGTATTGAAAGGCAAACACTAACAATTATAAAAGGGCTTTAGCTGATGTTGTAAATAATAATTTGTATTAACCTAAATACATAATTTCAGGCTATTAAAAGTAATGCGATGTAATCCAAAACGTAGGTATTGAAGACCACTCATTTTGGAAATATATTTATATCCTCGCATTCCGCATAAAAGGTTCCACCTTATTTTTAAAACACAATGTTAATGCCGCACAAATTGATGTGTTGTGGTAAAAAACCTATTAAAATGGCAAAATTAGTATAAAAAAAAATTACACAAAAAATGCATACAAAATCTTGATAATTTTGCGAAGCTATGCAATTAGGTGCATGAAATCTAGAAAAGGAGAAAGTCGATAACGCGAACGCAAAAGCGCAGACGTGAGCTTAGTGGCTGCGAAGTTTAACGAAATTAATTTAAATCGGTCGCTTTAATTAATTTATAAAGATTAATGGTGATTTCGTTTCTACCAAAAAATGTCGCCTTTTGATTGACCCCTTTAGTGTTCGATTCTAAATTAAAGGCAAAGGATGAGAAAATTTTGTGTTCGTTTCTTAAAATGTCACACTCTTTTAAGGCAAAAAAGGTACATTCTGTGACCTTTGAAGTCTTGTCAGGGGAGATGGTTGCCCTGAAAATCAGATGGTTGCTTAAAACGACAATACTATGAAATGCATGAGCTAGACAAGGACAGGAAGGCAAAAACATGTGTAAAATCAGACACATTTTACACCGGAGAAGGGCAACATTTTTTGGCAGAAATGAAATCCCCATAAAACAATGAAGCTGACATAGTCTGGAATGCTGAGTAAGTGGCAGACTGCTGAATTCAGTCGACTTATCTTGCCTAATCTGCTACGCTGGTGCATGAGACAAACTGACGCCTTTATAAGTCCAAGTTTTTTCTGCAAATTGCACGAATTGGCTTAGTCATAACTAAGTTTTCATTCACAATTAATTATATATTAAAGATTTCATGTATTTTTTCACAAATATTCAAACGGAAAGTTTTGGAAAAAACAATGTTGCAAGCAAATAATAAATAGCCAATATAAACTCAAAATTTATGGAAAAGCCTCCAAAGAAGCAACACATATAACGCCCAACGAATAAAGGCAACAATGTAAAATATAAGACAGCCAAATGTCAGAAAATTAACAGAAAAAGCTGCTTTATTCCTTCACCTGCTTATTGCGCCGTGACAACATCAACGCGCACCCCACAAATTATTTTTACAAGAATACTTTGAAGAGAAAATAACGAAGTTAACAAAATGTATTATAAAAGAACACTAAAGGTAGGATTTCTTAAAAGCAGGGACCGAATATAACACTTATTTTTTGTAACAGTTAATCTTGGCCAAATATTTTTTAGCGCCAAAATAATAGTGCTTTCCTAGTAACAAACAAACCACTTATCCAAATTAAGCAAGTTTTGTATCAAATGAAAAAGGACTAAAATAGCTTTAAAACTTAAAACTGAAATGTCTAAACGGGTAAAATATTTCAATACAAAATTTTATTTAATTACCATTGAACAAACCATGGGCCAGGTATATGCATTTCTTTTGAATAAAATTATAAAAAAAATTTAATGGTGGGGTTCGTTATTTCTGTTTAAAAGCTATTGCAGTCCTCTCTCATTCGATACCCAATTTGTTTAGTTTGGATAAGCGGTTTGTTTATTATCCGCAAAGGACTTTTATTTCGGACAAAAGAAATACTGGGCCAAGTTTAACTGTTAAAAAAAAATATTTGTTATTTACGAGCAATGCTTTAAAGTGGTACTTTGGTATTTTATTTATAGATATAGAAAAAAGTTATGCTTCAAGAGGTAAGTGCCTTTTCTCAAATACATAAGTGCCATACTGGATACAAAAATGTGTGTTGGTTGACTATTTGTCGGGCCTTTCTCAAATATAGTTTCAGAGATAACCTGCAAGAACAACTTCCAGAGGCCGTTGTAGAGCCATTTGTAATAATCAGGATCTCGAAATCATTTAGAACGATATTAAATTCCCAGTCAACTTCGACTGCAACTTCTGTACTTAACTCTGACTCTGTTCAAAATAGAAGCATAGCCCCTAGAAGTTGTTCGCAGCCTGTAAGATGCTTTAAGACTGAGTCGCTTTCACGCAGATGTCTATACATGGAATGTTCAGGAGTGTCTGTAACACCGGTTGGGACGTCGAGCGAATTGGTGAAGCCGAGGGTTAGAATGAAGCAGAGGTTTGAACCACTATTTTTTTTTGCAGCCAATCTCATATTACTTTCTCATATCCTTTCAGAAAAGGGGTCGAAATTATATACTTGTGAGAAAAAATTGATACAAAGTCAATGTGTTACAGCAATGCAACAAATATGCAGTAACTGAAAAATATATTACAAAACCCATTCGCATGCCACGGATGTGACCTTCATTTCGCTTCGCTGGCTCTGGTTTTGTTGCACTCGCAACTGCAATAAAAAAAAAAAAACAAATAAAATAAATTTGCCATTGTACGTAATTATGATTGCATGACACTGGGGTGACGAAAACTTTGATCGGGAAAGCAAAAACAATACTGAGTGGAACAAAAAGCAACAATTGCATGTGTTTAATAAAAAAAATTCCAGTTGAAAGTGAACAAAAAAGGAAATCACTAAAAGCAATCAGGGGAGAAACGAACAGTGCGAGATGGGAGGAAGAGATTGTTTGAGAAGTGATTGTTGAGAACCCCTTAAAATTGCGCGCTGCCAAAGCATGAAATTTATGGCTCACATGTCGTATGAGTGATTTATATACATATGAATAAATATGTTTTCGCATATGATAGATGACTGGACAAACAAAACTTTTCAGCAGCAACAAGAGAAGTGACAGCAATTGTACTAACACTTGTCAAGTAAAATATACATACATAAATATGACGAAAATAAAATGGAGGCACAAAGAGAGTAAGAGCGCGCGTGTTGTAACATTGCAATAAAGTAGCGCAAGATAAAAGTGTTACTGCTGCTTAATTTGCAATGGCGCCAGAGCGACACTAACTGCAGATATACATATCAGCAATAAGCAACAGCAGCTTTAATGCCAAGCACTAACGCCAGTTATATAGCCTGCCAGCCAGCTAGTCAGCTAGCTAGCATTGCAATCAACGTCACGAACTTTCACTTCCACCAATCAACAGCGCCCCATATCAATGCCATCGATGGATGCCATGTTATGCTTGGCCATTTTACCATTCTCTTTATGTCGCTAAAAATAGCACAGTTATGTCCTAGAAACCATTGCAAATGGCAAAGTCAACGCTGTGTTGCAAGTTGGGCGCTGAGTTTTTGGGATTGAGCAAAAACGTTTTAGTGCTGAGGCAATAACTGCTTTCTGCAAAGCAAGTGCAACAGCTAAAATGGCGGTAGTAAATGAAGAAGTAGAAAATGTATACATATGTATGTGGTAAAAAAAGCTGGAGGTATGCACTTGCACGTCATCGCAATAACAAGAACCTTCAGTTTGAACTTTTGCTGTTTTTGCTTATAAAATATGTGTGTACCTTTGTATACACTTATATGTACATACAAACCTAGAATTATGCACAAATACACGTATACACATACAAATGACTGTAGGTGAAGGCAACCATTTAAAACTTTAAATTCTTTTAATAGTTTATAATTTTTTCTGGATATTGTTTTTTTAAGCTCTCTATTTGTTTCAATTTCATGGTAAATATATTGCGGCAAGTTGAGAAGGGGAAGTGGAAAGCTTGTACTAAGAAGAAAGTCACGGCGAAGAAAGTGTTTTTTGATGTGAAGGAATATGACGCCTGAAATAACATCTTAGAGTTAGGTATTTGTTTTCTTAAATAAGTGGTGTATTTTGAGAAACGTTGGATTGAAAATTGTAAAAAAGAGAACACATTTTAGAGAAAGAAAAAAATTAAAATATTTATTTTAAGGCCCTGGGAGCTCAGCGAGTTTTTAGGTTTTTATGTTTGCTTTATTTATACATACATAATCGCAAATCGATTTAAAGCAGGTTTCATGTCATTTGCCAAATTAACGTAACAATTCAATGGAGCTATTGACTGACCAGTAAAAGCAACGAACATTAACTGGGAAATTCTGGCAACTGTCTTGAAATTCACCTTCTTTCGAAAGACAATTGTAAATTCTGGCACCTTTATTGAAAGCTCTTAACTGCGTTATGCTGTTCATCTTTTAGGGCCAATTTCACAATGCGTAGTTAACTCAGAATCGGGAGTTAACTACAGAATTTTGTACTGAAAATCTCTAGTTAACTGTCGATTCTGAGTTAACTACGCACTGTGAAATTGGCACTTCGTGATAAGCTTTTTAAAAATTTCATTAAATTAAAAAGATTTATATTTTTATTTTTTTTTCAAACAATAAAAAATAATAAATAAAAGAAAACAATATGTAAAAAAATTAAAAGAAAGTAAAATAACTAAAAATATGTTTAAAATTTAAATGAAATTAAAAATAGTTGGAACATATTTATTTTTAAAAACAACAAAATCTAAAAACTAATAGAAAATTAAATTAGGAAAAAAATAAAAAATAAAAATTAAAAAAAACAGTTTTTTTTTTTAAACAATAACATTGAAAATTAAAAGAAAGTTAAACTAAAGGAAGAAAAAAATTTGATAAAAAAAGAATAATTAACAAAGTTTTAAAAATTAAACGAAATAAAAAAATATTATTTTTTAAAGCATAACATCTTAGAATTAAAAGTAAGTTAATAAAAAAAAGAAAAAATTAATAACAAAAAATTTCTAAAAATTAAATGATATTAAACAAATATATTTTTTTTAAACATTTGAAAAAGAAAAAAATAAAATAAGTTTCAAAAGTTAATTTAATGAAAATATATGCTGTTTAAAAAGAATAACATCTTAAAATTAAAAAAAAATTAAATTACGAAAGAAAAGATTTAAATTAAAAAAGCAAAAAATTATTTTAAGCATTTAAAAATTAAATGAGATAAACAAAATAGATATTTATCTTTTTAAAACCATAAAATCTGAAAATTAAAACAATATTAAATTAAAAAAGAAAAAAGTAGATTTGTAAAAAAAGTCCGCTGCCCAAGGACTCGAGCTTTTTTGCTAGAATAACTATCAACTTTCTTCCTTTCTCTCACGTTGTTCGAGTCGATATTTTAGTTAAAACTTTCTCTATAGCTTAACTAGCTTTCCAGCTCCTTTCTTCTTTTTATTTTTCGCGACTGTGTCTTAAAATTTTTACATTTTTATTTTCACACATTCCACGGCTACCTGCAAAACGCTTGCACTTCGATACATATCGTACACCGTCTTCAAAAGAGTCACAGCTCAAAATTTGGCATTTTTGAGATTGTGCGCTAAAAATGTACACAGGGCTTTTATTTACCTTTTAGCAAAAGCTGGAGGAAATCTTTGTGATAATTTGTTAAAAAAACCTAAGGTAAAGTCGCTCTCGCCCATATGGTTATCATGTACTGAGAAATAGTTTTTCGAATTTTCTGACAAATGTATTATTTTGAGTTGTGACTCTTTGGAAGACGGTGTGCGATATGTACACTTTGAAGTCGCGCGCAGCTAAAAAGTTTTACAAAAGCCTTGAAGTGCCGCAACCCAAAGTGGCCCGTAAAAGTATTTTTATGCTGAGATTTATTGTTGTTTTTGTTACTATTTCTGCAAAACGCATAAGTGTTGGGGCTCCATTCCGCTTAGCACTTTACTTTGCATTCCCCAGTAAAAAGTCAAATAAAGTGTTTACTTGCGTTGTGGCGCCAGTCAAAGCAATAAACTCGTTATCTGCATGAGCTGTATGAAGGAAAACAAAGTTCGGCGTTGAGCATGAGAAAAAGGGGATAAAGTTTAAAGAGTAATCAAGATAATTGCGCGAGCGAAGAACAAATTGGTATTAGAAGAAAAAATTTGGTGTTGAATGCGGAAACTTCATAGAGCAGTCAGCTAATTTTTGAGTATTTATTTCATGTTAGTAAAATATTTCTTCATAAAAGATAACGAGTTTAGCTGTAGCTTCTTAGTAAGCAGATCCATATTGGGGCTTTAGTTTAAGGCATACATAAAGAACAAAGTAACTAGCGTTAAATGTTCAGTTTCCAACAAAAAAATCCCGTAAAGTCCACAGAAAGCCACGAAAATTTTCGATCAAAACCAAAAACGAGAAAAATCCCAAAATGATTCTGAATGAATAACAGTGAGTCAGGAATATCCCGAAAGGTCCGGAAAAAATATTTACAAAAATTAGAGAAAACGAGGAATTTTGCGAGGTTTTGGAAACATCATGGAAAATACCAAATGAATCTCGGAAAAATAGCCGGAGTTCCAGAAAAAATTGAAATAAGCAGCCATAAAAAATCTCGGAATATCCTGAAGGAATCTGAAAAAGATACTTGTAAAATGCCTATGTGATCCAGCATAATATTGAAAAGTCCCCAAAAAAATAGTTGGTCTTAAATAACCCAGGAAATCCACACTTTAATTCGCAAAATTATGAAAAATTTGCCAGATGTACAAGAAAAGATTTCGACCAGGAAAAATTTCGATCAATCCTAAAAACAGGACAAATTCCAAATTAATCCCGAAATACCGTGAGTCACGAAAATACCGAAAGGTCCCTAAAAAACTTTCACCGAAATTCCAAAAAGTCACAAGCATTCTGAAAAATGGCTAACGATCCCAGAAAGAGACCCGGAGTTTTTGATCGAAATAACCACGAAAATTCATGAAAAATCCTGGAATATTCTAAAGGACTCCTGAAAAAATATTTGAAAATAGCTACATACTCCAGAATAATACAGAAAAGCCCCAATAACCTCGGAGATTCAAAACTTAATTCGAAAAATCATGAAATACTACCAGAAGTACTAAAAAAAATTTCGAAAAATACATTAAGTTTCCGAAAAAACCCTCAAGGTGCAGAAAAAACACGAAAAATAATGAAAAGTCTCAAAAAATACTTTGGAAGAATACCAAAAAATGGATAAAAATGCGAAAATCCTTCAAGCGGATGTGTATGTTTTCCACCTTTCCGAAAGCTGCTGCTACTGATAAGCCGGGGTGTATAAATTTTAAGTAAATTAGCGTCCTTAAATTTCGAAATATTGAAATTTCAAGCATTTCTGAAATTCACCGGTTATATGAAAAACGGCCGTAATTTTAGTTCGATTTCAACAATTTTCAACGGTTTGCTTTTGTGTGGCAAGCACAATAACCGTACCGAGTTTGGTACAAATTGGTAGAACGGTTACCGAGACACATATATGTGATCATAAGTGGGCGGTGCCACGCCCATTTTCCAAAATTTTATCACAAACATATTTCTTTGTTAAGAATTGTTGCACCCATCAATTTTGAAAAAATTAGCTTTAATATTTACTGATTTATCGAGGATTTCGTATTTTTCTAAATTACCGTTATATGGGATGTGGGCGTGGTTATTGTCCGATTTTAAAAATTTTCGGCCATTTGGTATTTTGTACCAGGACCAACAACTGTGCCAAGTTTGGAAGAAATTGGTGCAGCGGTTACCAAGATATACACCTGTAACCATAAGTGGGCGTGGCTACGCCCATTTTCCAAAAATCTATAATATTCTTATTTTTCGTCTAAAACTCATTGTAAATATCAATTTTGAGTGAATTATCTTTAGTAGTTACTAAAATATCCCAGTTTTCGTATTTCTGAAAATTACCGTTATATGGGAGGTAGGCGTGGTTATTGTCCGATTTCGCCCATTTTCAATACCATCCGTCCTACGCCCAAAAGAAGTTCACATACCAAGTTTCGTTAAGATATCTCAATTTTTACTCGAGTTATCGTGTGCACAGACGGACGGACGGACGGACAGACAGTCACCGCTTAATCGATTTCTCTTTTCATTCTGATCATTTATGTATACATTTGTCTATATCTATCTCGATTCGTTTTGCCTGTTACAAACAACCGCTATGTGAACAAAGTTATAATACCCTTGTGCACAAGTGCGCTCGGGTATAAAAATATGCATAAAGTTTAATCTACCTTGGAGTGCTTTGTATACTGGTTCTGTTCGATTTCCCGTAAAGACTATCGGTCTTGTGGAGGATATCACCTGACTTATGTAAATATCAGGGAGTTACAGGCAGACTCAGCTTTAGAGTTCTTGCTAAAAATCGACTATCGGGATATTTGGTTAGTCGAACTGTCGATTGGCAACTTTTTTACGTTTGATATTCGAATAGCAAATATGAGATTTCTCCTCGCAAAAATGGCATTTTTTATTCATTGCATTAAATTAGTTCGATTAGTCAAACTACCTTAAAAGTCATAATATTACTTTTTATACTGAGCCAAAAGTACAATGTCTTTGTCGACCAAGTTATTGTTTAAGTTTTTCATGGTAATTACACAGATTGTAAGAAATGTGATTCAAGTTGAACATTTGAAAACACATGCGTATCTCTGGCTGTAGCGGAAGTGCAGAGATGCTTGCTGTTGTTTTTTGATTTTTTGACTTCCAGCAGGTTCCGGTTCGAATACCGTCAGAGGCAGTATTTTGTTACTTGCTTGTTTTTTTTTGGTTTTTATTTTTCTTAATTACGAGAAAGAATATGTGAAGTGCAGAACATAAGCGTATCCAACAAAAAAAAAAAATAAAAATCGGCAACCAAACATTTTTTTAATGTAAACAAAAGCGTGGTTAATATTACCAATTCATTGTTGAAAATACCAACCATGGAATTGTAATATTAAACAAAAATCATATTGATTCCTTTTCAAGTTTTACTTTGGTAATATTTAAAAATTTTCGGTTGATTTTTTTTCAGCGTATGACTGTTTGAGAAGCCCTAACTCCAAATTGCTTTTCCACAAAAACAAACAAAAATTTTAGAGCAAATGTGATTTCATTAAGAAATCCAAAGTATTTGCCATTCAGTGCAAGTCAAATTATCATTGATTAGTGCGGGAAAATATTCATGGCATATACACATAAAACTTACATATGTATGTACGTTCAATATTTTAGAATCATAGAAGCCAGTGTCTTAGCTTATATTTACAAGTAGATATGTACATAACATGCTTACATTTGTACGAGTAAGCAAATATATACATATGTATGTATGTATGTGCACAAAACATGATGAATTGAGGTGAATGTGCTAGGCGTCGTGCCAGCAATTGCAATGTGAATGCAGTTGCGTTGAAGCATCCAAAAAAAGGGAAGAATTAGTATTTTTCATAGCAAATGAAGCGATTGGCATTCGCATGGCAAGTGTAAATGTATATGAATTAACTGCAATTTGCCAATGTACAAAATATATATTTGTGTAAAAAAATAGCACAGAGTGTACTCTCTGCAACAAAGATAGCCTGTAGGAAAAATCACACACCGAAAAATACTTGCATTGGCTCTTTTCTTCATAATTAAATATGTATACTGAAAACGCCACAAATGACGATCGCGAAGTTGATAATGAAAGAATGGTACCGTCGACAGCGATTACGATAACAATATTAGTTACAGTCGAAATTGATAGCCATAACGATTATTGTATTTGTATCCAAAACAAAAATCGATAACGAAAGTTAAACAACAATCGATAACGGTATCTAACAAAGTTAATCGGATCCGATAACATTAAAAATGTAATAAACACAATAAAAAATAAGCATTTAGATAACAATAAATATATCTATATAAGAGCTAAAATCGAGGCTACCATTATGGATGAAATGAAAGATAACGAAATTGATACCGATAACTATTGACCATAAAACCAATAAAAAAAACAATAATTTCCAGAGCGACAGTTATAAAGAGATCGATAACACTAACTAGCAAACTTACTGGTACCGATAAAATTGCGAAAGCGATAAAAGTATCGTCCACTTCCAAAATAAATATCGACAAGAATAAAAAGCCTATAAAGATTACTGGAAATAATGCGGTTAATAATATCGATAACACAAGAGATAGTGAAATTGTTAGCGATAAGAATTAACCTATCAGTTGCCATCATAAAAATAAAGAGAAACATCGCTAACGATATCTAACTGATAGCAATGTAAACAGCAATGCAAATGTCGAAAAGAACATATGTACTATCAAAAAGACGAATACCGATAAAAATGTTGAAAACGAATATAATCTAAAATACCGACATCAATAACCATAAATATATCGAGAACGCAATATCGATACAATTAAACGCGTCGAAAATGATAGTGATAAAGAACGATTACGACTATGAAAGCTTTCAAAAAAAATAATAATAATGCAATACGAAAATAATAAAAATATTTATATTGATATCTAAAAAAATATAACGGTGCCGATATCAATGCAAAAACGATACCTATATATGTCGATAATACTAATGATAACATACAAGTTAAAAGTAAGAATTAGAATTAGTAGCCATTAGAAATATATCGATAACTTAAGTTTTAAAAATATCGATGACACAACATACAGTGAAACTAATATCGATATGAATTGCCATAACTATAGCTATCGTCAAAATATATAAAAATATCGGTAATGCTATCCATCAAAACTTATCGGTACCGATAAAAATGTAAGCAACGATAAAAATTTCGAAAACGAATACAATTGAAAATACCGAAATCGATAACTAGAAATTTATCGATATCGACGACAACTAAAAATAATATTGTTAGCAACATTTTTTCGATACAATTAAAGGCATAAAAAATTATAGCGATAATGATTATAATCAAGAAAAACATTATGAAAAATAAAAAAATCGATAATGAATGAAATACAAATATTAACAACGATATGTAACACCGAAAAAAAGCGCAAAAAACTTGTCAATAAAAATGACGATAAAAAAGTCGATTAACATCAAGTTTTTCCTTGAGCAGTAAGCCTCTTATCTCTCTTTGTATGATCTTAACTGTGTGATCTATCCTCCCCGAATAATACTTATGTATGTAGCTCCAGATAAAATTTCAGAGTATATATAATCCATAAAAAATCTGTAGCACATAAGTTACTTATTTATTCATACGAATCCACTAGAAGGAGTACAGTACGTTTTCCAAAGAATTTTCTGCGGGCGTACATTTACTTACATATACATTTGTAAATTGTATGTGCCCCCTAGTAGTGCATCGAAAAGCTAAATAACTACAAGAATGTACAAATAACTGACAAGCAAATGGCATTGTTGACAGTGACATTCAACGTTCTGCAATGTTGGCCGGAGGGTGGTAGAAATTCCTTTGACAACAAAAAATTTAACCAATGAAAAAAAGAAAAAAATGAAGGAAAAATGAATAAATTTCGTGGCAGGGAGCTCATCTCACAAATTTGGCGCATATAGGAAGCAGATTGTATTTACATGCAAATATATAGGTATATACATAAATACAAATATCTACAATGCTGTATAATCATACAATATGTATGCGAATACATTTGCATATCTGCATTCATTGTATTACATACATACGCCTGACAAATGGCTAATGACATACTGAATTAGTTGGCACTCGTTGATGCTCTTTAGATACAGCAACAATAAGTAAATGCAAAAAGTTGCACAAATAATTTCACACGCTCTGATTTTATTTAATGTATTTATAATACGAGTGCATATGTACGTATGTATGTACATATATAAGTGTATGTAGTGCATAGTTGAATATAAATATTTAGCTATTTGTCTCTATTTACATACAATATTTTGACAAAAAACCAAAATAAAAACGTCACACATAGTAACAAGGCTGGTACGAATTCCGCATATTTTGCTTCCCTTTGTTGAATGAAATTGACTGCATCGTCGCTGCTACACAAGGCGTACACCGTTTCGGTTGTTGTGGCATTGCAAAAAATAATTTTATTTTATATGTCAAAATATGTATATCTATTTACACGTGTTATTTCTTACATGCTTAGAATTCACTTCCTGTTTAGCGGCTGCGGCTGTCATTGTCATAACCTCAGCTAGCTAATTCAGCATTAGCCAATGCAAAAATAGCATTGAAAAGTAAAACGGTTTGCAAAGTAAAAAGTCATAGTTTATGCAGAAATGACTGGAGAGCAGAACCCTAAGACATTTTGTCTATCTTAATAATGAGAATTTCCCTAAACGTCGCCAAACTACCGTCCTCGGGTTTTGAGCTGATTTGAAGTTTGAAGTCGCTTGCTGATCTGGAAGGTGGTTAAAAATTTATTGCAAAATTTGACCCAAAGGAACATACGTACAAAGTAAACTAAAAAATATTAGCTTGTAAATTAAGGCATTTCGGCAGATTTCAACAAAGTTGCATGAAAAATTCAAGCCTCTTTAACAGAATATTGAGAAAAAACCCACTAAATATTAAATCGCAATTAGCAAGGACTTGGTGTTGGCAGTTTTTTTTTTTGTTGACGGTATTAGGCATTTTTTCCCATACAAAGTATGATCCAAAATTTATTTACACACACTTCAAACTTGCTTTTTATAAAATTGAATGGGGTACAAAACTGCATACTTAAAATTTGTCGATTTTTTGGGAACCTCGCTAACTGCCCATCAAGGCTTAGTGGTCCCTGTTTACAGGCGCCTGGCGGTATACCCTTGCTCAAGGCTGAGTTCCCGTAGTTGGAGTGAACTCCGGCTGAACGAGACGCACTCTGACGAACGCTCAACATTACACGAAGTTTCTGAAATGTATACATCAACGTACGGGACCCCAATCTTCCCGAAAACGCACCGACAAAATCCAAAAGCGTCTGTCACATATTGGCCGGCAGGACCAATTTCACCTCACGGCAGGTATAAAATGAAGTATCCGGCAACAGAGGGTGCTAAAATCTCCGGGGAACCTATCGTTGGAGTGGTGACAACAGGCTCCAGCGATCGAAGTGAAACCGTTGGCCCTATCATTCAAGTGTCTGCCCCGAGCTTGAATGAAAAGCGAGCTACTGTGGAAAAACCATTGGCTAAGCAGCAGAGGTGCCAATCTGAAAGTGCCGAGTCGACCTCCGAGGATCGCCAAATTCACTCACTGCTGCACTTGCAGGATGAGGAGAATCGCAAATGGGTGGACTCCCATCCGCTAGGTAAGCTCAATTTGGGATCGGACGATTGCCAAAACCTATAAAGAGAAAGACAAGGAGCGTAAGAGGAAGATGGGGTACAAAAACTCTCATCGATTCCACCAGAAACTGCGAAAGCGAAACTCCGCCACTCTGACGCCAAGAGACAAGGCTCTTCAGAAGAAGCACGCCTATACTCTACAGAAGTATGAGCCACTCCGTGAGGAGAAAGCCTCGAATTCTTCCGGAAATGAGGTGGCTGACAAAAAAGGAGCTGCGGTAACCAAACCCACCTCTGAGGGTGGTAGCAGTCGCAGTCACTGACACCTAAGGTGCCGACGGTGGACCTCATGCTCGGCGCCGGAACTTCATGTGACAATAATAGACCGGAACCACTCGGAACGAAAGATTCCAACGGACAAATGGTGGCTCATGGAAGAGAAGATCCAGCGTATCAACAACAAAATATTGTCATGTTTGATGATGCCAAGTGGTAGAAGGGAGTCAAAGTTGTTGGATGCGGTAACAAGTAACCAATCGACGTCCTAAAAAACTGCGACCGCAACCAAGATAAACTTTGAGCCAACGTACGACTTGAGATTATTCCGGTCTCGGAGGTGCCATCCGGTACCAAAGTGCGAGTGTGGATCTTGCCCGCCTTGTGGAGGACTGGCGACTGTACGATTTTTTGAGGCATATCGGTATTCAATTGAAATTGAATAACAACTTATTTGAATTAGTATGGCGACAGCATTACCACTGACGGGATGGAGCTAACAAGTAAGTTAACAAAGCATGGCGTCCGCGGTAGCCGAGTAGTTGTAGCTATTGTATGTACTACAACTCAGTGGTATCCAGGTTCGATCGCGATTTCGAGAAACAATTGTAATTTCATTAGAAATAAATAAAATTAGTGATTGAAGGATTTTCAAGATGGAAAAAAGTTGCTATCTGTGGGATTCGGACCCATAACCTAGCGGATCTCTGAATCCACAATACAGCCGTCAGTTAGGGTACAATTTTGATCAGATCAACTGCGTCGCTTAATCCGGATTAACGTTACCGTCTCTCTATGCTATAAGAAAAGGTTTTAAATTTATTTTTGGGAAATTTACACTTCGAGTGATTGAAATTTTTTTGTTTTACTTAGGCCAGAATTTAAAACGCCTAGCTAAACCATTGTTAAATTAACCGTAAATAAGAGTTCTATACAAATGCGAATTCGTTAGGCAAAAAAATTTAAATTTAACCAGTTTTTAACTTCAGGGGCACGCAGGTTTTAAACTCTGGTTACCAAAGAGACGTAAATATAAAAACGGTAGTAAACCTCTAGTGAGTAGTTAAATGCGCACAGTGAATGCCGCCCTTATTGACTTATTATGCTTGTTGTATCAATGAAATTGTATTCTGCTTTTATCACGAAAAAAATATGCTTTTAAAATACACATTTAAAATATACGTTCTCCCATTTCATGTCCTAGAAAATAATTTGATTTGTGGCTGCCAAACTTCGAAATTCAATATCAAAAAACTTATTTGATTTATTTACGTAATTGGCTTTCGACAACTTGTTTTATGGCAATACTCGTACAAAATGTTCGCCGCCTAGTCGTGATTTATCAGAATTGTATGTAAGCTTTTGATTGACTACCAAAAGTCAGATATAATAGGACGGCAAAAATATTAAAACTTTCCTTTCGGAATTACTTTTCAAACAATATATACTATTTACATATATAAATATGCATGAATATGAGTACTTTTGCATCAGTTTAGGAGAAATTTACGTAAATCGTATTCGTGCTTGAGCTATTGCGTGCCGCGTTTGCACCTTTACTTTTATGATAGCAACGAGGCATAAGTTTGTTTGTAGAAACGTAAGTATGTACATATGTATGTATGTATGCATGTATACATATATCGCTTACTCGAAAATCAATCTCCTTTCAAATTACTATATAAAATGAATTGATATTTATTTGGCATCTATTTGAAAATGCATTTACCGCGAAGCATTGATTGCTGTGAGACGGCTAATGCCGGAAATGTAATAAAAATCATTAAAGACATGTGGTGATTTGAAGTGCATATTGACGTGACGTGTTAAAAGCGTTAATGGGAAAAGCAATTTTCAAAAACAATTTAATGGCAAAAAAGAAAACACACATACTTTATACATACATATATGCATACATACATATGCACATATCGTCGTTACCTTAATATAGAAAGGCCATAACTTATTTTCCTTCGAAATTTTGTTTTGTACAAAAGTCGACATATTACTCACTAAGGACCTAAAAATAATCTTCAAATAACACCTACATCAATATATCAGTTTCTGTGCCTATTAAAAGAAGAAATTCGTAACTGAAAAGCTTTAGTTTTTATAAAGTTTCATAATTTCCTAAAATTTATCCCAGCAAACCAGCGAAGTCCGAAAGGTGTACACTTAGAACTTTCTGTGCGGTGCGCTGAAGCCTGGTGAGGATCCGAAAGGAGTCCCAAACGCGCAACTCCGCCGGAGAAAGGGACATTTTCTATACGTAAAAAATAAGTATACCTATAGCACTTCTTAAGGCAGTGATTTCGGAGTTGCAGACAGCTTTCTCAGATAAGGACTCCTTAAATTAGCCGAAGAAAATTTTATGTGGTGTGTCTTGGGATTCCTTTCGTGCTACGGTGATGGTCCGAAGAGATTTTTCGAAATGTTCCTAATTTTATTTATTTTCTTCCTTTTATTGAAAAACCCCATAAAGAAAAAAAAAACAAAACAAAAATCCAGAAATAATGTAAAAATTATATTTATAGTTTTCTTATTTATAGTTGATAATTATAGTTTTTATTTTCATAATTTAAGTTCTTTAGAGTAAAAGAAACATTCCTATATATAAATTGGTCTTTAATCAAGCACTTTAAGCTAAAACATTGTTTTAAATATGCGGTAATTTTTTCATTTACGAAAGTGCAGATTTTTTGTTGGTTTTCTCCAATCAAAAATTCAAGTAATTTCCTTTCGTTTGGCAGTATTGCTTGACATGCTTCTAAGTAGGCTTATTTGATTTAAATATATAGGCATAATAGATTTTTTTTACATTCCATAATAACCTCACAAAAGCATTATTTCGACAAGATGAACACGAGCACGAAGACGAACCTGAATACGAATGCTAGGTAGTTAGTTAGTTAGTTAATTTTTTGGTTGTACCAGAACAAGAGACACTGCTACCTAAAAGTTCTTTTGTATCTCTTAAAGAGAGTCCCTAACCCAGTGTGGCCAAGATGCTTTCGGCTTCTCTAATGAATCCTAAATGGGCCTTGGTAGACGAATTCCTTATAACAAAGGGTTCGTCCAGTGAAGATTTAAAGTAAATCAGTCTTTGTGAGGCCAAAGCCGGATATTGAGAGTGCAAGTGGAATCGCAATTGGTTGTGACCGGTCAGGTACCCACAAATTAGTCGTATGTCATTTCTGTTTACTAAAACAATATCTTTTCTGTCAATGTTATTGTGGCTTGTTAACATTTTATTTTTAATATTTTTATTGAGCTTTGTACCACGATTGTTTATTAGGAAAAATTGAAATAGCAACAAAGTCTAAGCAGCAGCTGAAGTCTAGAAAAAAGAAGTCTGATGAGGAGATGTGGTGATCTCCGAAATAGTGCTATAACTTCTACCGCTTAGACTTTGTTGCTATTTCAATTTTTCCTTATAAACAATCGTGGTACAAAGCTCAATAAAAATATTAACAATATCTTTTCTGTTGAAAGGGTAGCCGGAGAGCCTGATCTGTCGGGGCCGGGGTGTTCCGAGTGTACCCACTCAGTAATTAAGGCCCTCGAAGACGACCTACTGAGGCCGCAGAATGGTTCAAGTCCGGAAAAGGCAGTTAGCGATCCTTCTCGTGCCAACTCGTCGGTGACCTTGTTGCCTTCGGTACGCAATGGCCTAGTACTCAGCACAATGTGACTGTGTGTTTGGTTGCCAAAATTTGTAGGGCATTAAAGCAGTCTCTAACGGACTTGGATTCGATAGTCTTGTTTTAAATAGCCCGGATGGCTGCTTGGCTATCTGAAAAGATAACTAAACAGGCGCCGTTTAAACCGTTTGCAAGGTTTAATTTTGCGCAGTTTAAAATTGCGACTATTTCAGCCTGAAACAGCGTGGGCCATTTGCCCAAGGGAAATGCAAGTTTGATGCTAGATCCAAAGACACCTGCACCAGCTTTATCCTCCTTTCTTTAAACCGTCTGTGTACCAGTGTGCGTATCTGGTATCTTTCCGAGAATACCTGCATGAAGCTTCTGTGCAAAGAAGCCCAACGGCTTAGATAGTTGGAGTTACAGCTCCCTCATGGCTGCTGTTTCCTGGAGGGAGGAGTCCATTCAAGAAGCGACTCTAAAGCCGCAGTTGACAACGTTCTTATAGATCCAATGCCTCGTAGACATGCCAATCTTTGCAGTTTATTAAGGCGCAGTATTGCAGTTTCTTTCAGTGTCTTCTGCCACCATGCTATGGATGCATTAGACACAATCGGACGGACGATCATACGGTAGAGCCACTCTATCAGCCTTGAGGTCAATCCCCAAGTTCTAGCAAAAAGTCTTCTGCAGGCCCACATGGCCCATGTGGACTTATCAACCGTTCTCTAAACATGGAAGTTCCAAATAAGTCACTTATCTAGCGTAATCTCCAGATATTTGACCTCAGCGGAGTATTCAAGCACTTTCTCTTCCAAGAGTGACCGAACGACGGTTTGGTTTATAACTTGATGTAAACGGTACCAGAACAGCCCTTCGTGGATTTGTGCTGAGGCCCCCATTGGAGACAAAGACTAAGACGAACACGAATACGATTGCGTAGATGAAGATGAAGTCGAGTGCGAATACGAATATGAACACATGTATCATTACAATTACCATTCCATTACTATTAACAAAAAAATTACCATTAACATTTCCATTAATAATACTACTAAAATTACCGTTAATATTACCGACCTCTTTTAAGAGCATAATTATTTTTTCTAAATAAAAGCTATTCAATTAAACTTTATTCAGTCTATGGCATTAACATTCTTACGACTCGATACAAAGAAAAACAAACCCAAGATAACAAAAAACACTTTGACTCCCTTTTCACACCATTTTTGGATCTCTCCAGATACGTACCTTCGAGTTGTTGCTGCGGAAGTCCCTTCTCAACCTATATTCAGCGCGCTCGGCATTTAAGTGACTGGGATGTTTGTTAACTCGTCAATTCCCAGAGTCACCTGTAGGCGACACCTCTTAAAAACTTTTTCTATAGCTTAAGGAAAATGATTTTTTCCATGTTACCACTATTGACAACAAGTTAACAAATCAATGGAAAGTACATAATTTTCTTGCAATTGTAGTTGCGAGTCAGTTGTGAAATTTTTTACCATTATCGCACACTTTTGTGGAATTCGTCGTTGTTGAGTGTTTTTTATATCAGAAGTTAAGCTACGGATGCCAAAATCGCAAATGTTGTAATGGTAAATACAATTGACAAAACAAGATATGGAATATATTATAGATAAATTTATGTATCAAAATAATAGTTGGTTTAGGGAGGATAACAATGCAAATAGGTATTGTCGGGGGTAGATCGTCTAGACTGAAAGTCATTTACATAATGAAAAGTAACAATGAAATAAAAAAATAAAAAAACAATGTCTTTCACATGCTAGTACAATTATGTAATGAATAAGTGAAAGAAATATCAGAATATTGCAGAACCTTGACAATGGGTATTGACGGGTTAATTGCGAGTTTACTACTTGATTTGTGAGTGCCTCAGAGATAAATATAGACTTCAGCGACCTCCAAAGCGGTTGTCTGTGATTTATCTCTAAACAAAGTTCGACCTAAGATTATGGTAAATCGTTCCAAAATATATCATCCACTCTCACTGCAGGAAAAATAAACCAACGCCAACCTTCCATTTTAATTACGCGAACTTTACGACTTCCCCTCGTAGCTCTCATATGAATTAAAATATTTTCTCACAAAAAAAAATATTGTGTGTAATATAATAATGTACAAAAATAGAGAAATAGTATGCAAACGTCTCAATGGTGCCATAAATTTGTCGGCCTAGCAAGTAGAGACATCTTCGCAAATATAGTAAAACAAAACTTCCTGTTTTGGTAATAAAAATGCAGATGTGTGCCTAGCTAAAAGCTTTGGGCGCATGCTGGCGAAGTTTCGGTTACCAAACGCTTATGACTCACATAAATGTATGTATGCATGTGTGCACGTGTATTCCAAACAACCACATGCATACGCTTGAAATCTCTTCCTTGATTGTGAGTATTTGGGACACATTTGGTTTTATGTTGCGACATAATAAACCACGTACTTTTTATATCTATGAATATTTTTATTTATTTTTTTTGCTTCTGTGGACACTACCAAACACTGGGGAATATGCGTTTGTGTGTTTTTTTTGGCAGGAATTGCCGCTGATAAAGTTCTTATGTTTTTTTCGGATACGCCTTTGCAGAGGAATTTGTTAAAAGATGCTGGCAGCTCCGCATTTTGCGAAGATGTTTTTGTGTTGTTCCCTTTTCTGTGCCTTCCAAGTACTATCTGTGTATGTATATTCGCATAGATACTTATTTGAATTCGTGCTAAGGAAATAAATTCTAGTTCATTAGTTGCCGCCACGCGTTTTACTAGAAGCAATAAAAACAATTGCAAAAACAAGTCTACACATTAAAATCACATAACAAGCAATATAACATATTGAAAATTGGTAGTGATATTACTACTAAATAGGCTGTTGCGTAAAGCATGAGGGTGAACACGTTTAATGATGGCTTAAAATGGTCAATACATGAACTATAAGAAACTAACCAGAGTTTGCTTTAGATAAAAATAGTTTATAGGTAAAAGATAATATGGAAAGGATAAATGATAAAAGATGATCGATAACAGAAACTAGGAAATAGATAACAGGTAATAAATGGTACATAAATTTATAGTAGACAATAACTAATAAATAATATACAATATACGGTGACTTAAGTACGAATTTATAGGTTGATTTTATTTTTATATATTCAAAATGTATTTCAGGTAACTTTTTTTTTAGTTTTTTAGATATTGTTAATGCTTAAAGAAAGCCATATAAATCAAAGTTTCATACTTTACAAAAAACTAAAAAAATACAACAAATTCTAAGCAAAATTTCGAACTTTTAATGTGAATTTTTTTTAAATATTTGGGTATGCAATTTTGGTGTAATAAAGTTTACCCACGACCCGGTTAATATCGTCCCTGGGGAACAGAGCTAGGGGGAGCTGGGGACCTAGCTTGTCCTTGTTTCTAGATGCCTTTCCAAAAGATCTCTCTCGCAAAATTAAGAAGAGTTCGCTTTGCTGGCTGTTCTCTGAGATATGTAGTGTCTCGAGTCCCAGCATTACTATCAGCGCCGCCGTCGGTCATGTGTGCATTGCTCCCGCATTGCAAACACACGCCAGTCTTTGACAAGCTATGAACAAACCTACAAAAATACTGTCCAATATAATATGTCAGCAGGTGTTCGAAAATATTTCAAAGTGATGAACGCTTGAAGGCTTGCAAGATTTTCTGAAACTTTCCTAAGTTGCACAGAAATTTTGATTTTTGTCCACTTATGATAAAGTTTGATCTCCTCTGACAGTCAGACAGCCCTGAAACTACTTTATTGAGTTTCGCCGATCTTTGAGAAAGAATATACATTGAATTCAACATGTATGGGTGCCTGTACATCGGAATATTAGGAATATTAAGCAACCGCATTGGAAAAAAAGAAGCGATCACCCACAACCTTCCAGAGAAGGACATTGTATCATTGTATTGTATATCAACTGCCAATTTTAAAAAGATTATTGGAGATCACACTATTTTCATAGCCAATGAATGCTGAAAGACTTTTTGTCCTGTCAAACTTCCAGACTTACCTGGTCTTTCTACAACAGTAAATGCACATCGTTACTCTTCAGTTTCAATAGAAAAGAAATGCCGAACCCTTTGAAGACTCCCAGTATGGAATCAGAACGAGTCTGTATTGAGCTATGCCAGGAGAAGATCTATTGTAGTGTAATTAACATGTAACATCAAACCAAAGAATTATCAAACTAGAAAATAAATTACCAAATTACCAATTTGGTAAAAAAGTAACAAAATAGCGACGCACAGTGGTTCAAAACTGGCATTTACTGTTCATAATTCACTGTAGCCATTAGCGCAAATAAGGGGTGGGTTTTGGGATTTAATTTGCCAACTTCGCATCCGTTCTACAAAAATGAGCTACATACATAATAAAAATACAAGTTTAGTTATTTTTTTCGGTATTCGAAGTATTAAAAAAATTAGGCAATCGTGAAAAATCGCCATCTCTATCAAATATCAGAAACCAGAAATCGAGGAAAATGAACATAAAAGTGCAAAAATATCATGGAATTAACTAATTTATTTATATTAAAATTCTTTGGTAAATTTTTTTATTACTTTTGAAAGTTTAGCGCATCTTGTGTTTATAGAACTTTTTATTGAACGAGTAATTTTTAAGCATAAAACACAACCGACTTCAATTCTCATATACAAATTTAGGAGTACCGTTAATTTTTTCACGATCCAATGATCGGCTCTAAACCAAATTACGATACAACCCTTGAGGTACCATCTATCCGATAAAAAAAAAAAAGAATTATTGAAATCGGTTCACGCAGTCCAAAGTTATGCGGTGGCATACATAAAAAAAAATATATTCCGACGAACTGATAACCTCCTCATTTTTTGGAAGTCGGTTTAAAAGCATATACATTATGTACATTAACTGAAAGGTAAATTAATTGTCTTTATTTTGACATCATTCATTCGAATCGGTTATGTAGTACATAAGATATTAATATTAAAATAAAATTAAAAATTTGAATTTAACCTTTATATCTTATTTATATATCTGGTGTGGCACCACTAATGTTGGCCATAAGGTAGGTTGAACAGCTGTTTTATATGGTTATGGTTACGGCACCAATAATTTAACCTTAAGAGTTCGTATTGAGTTCTAAATATGAACTATAAAACATGCAGGTATGCTCGATAAGTTAGCGAAAAAAAAATCAAGCCACTTACAACTTCCATTTTATTCAAATAATTTTTCTTCTAAGTCATCCTGTTTCCAACAAAATGTTAATCAACCCCTTTAAGTTGAGTTTTCATTTGTATTTGTATTATAAAAGGGAGTCTAGGCTGCATCTAAGCATACCACCGCTTCATAGTCTTACTACTACCAAGTTAATATAAAGTAAAAATTCATTCAAAAGTATTTATAAACCAAAAACTAGGTCAAGAACATAAAATAAAAATGCCAAGCGGGGGAGAAATTATTTAAATCGTACACTCAAACACATTTGAAGTTTTAGCTGTAAGGATACAGTACTCGTACATGAAAATATACAAACACACATATTAGAGTGGTCCTTAAAAATATCAACATCTAGATTTTGTATGGTGCTTCCCTTTATTTTGTTCTGCGTAGAAAATAAAGACATTCACAAAAATTTCAGAATTTAAAAACATTTTTAGGGGTTGCTAGAAAGGTTTGAGAATTAGTTTTTTTTTTTAGAAAAAGTTCGAGAAAACTTTCACTTGAAACCTGATAAATTTGACACATTATTGAAACTTGTTCATATGATTTCGTAAACTCGCTGAGTTGTAGCTGTTCAAAGTAAAAACTTTGTTGAATTTTTTCAAACCCGTGAAGTGAAAGTTAATTTTGTTTGAAATCTTCGTGTATATATTTGGTTTGTATGTAGAATATGATGTTGATATTTTAAGGACCATCCTAATATACATACATGCGTACATATGTATACTCGTTTCTAGGTATGTACATGACATTACTTCTCATACAGTGGTAAATATTTAAAGTATTAGTGTAACTTATAGAATTGCAAATACTCGGTGGTCCAAATATTCATTTATATGAAAAAGTAAAGTTGAAATTTGCATGTTCTCACCCGCTAGGATTGTTCTATACCAAAAAAAAATTATATCCCTATTTTTTTTTTTTGAAATCAAAATATATTTAGAGGTCGCTCAAAGCGCTTAAAGTTTTCTCTGTATTTTATATGGGAGAAAACCCGCTTTTCGTGGAAATTGCATAGAATTCTTGAAAATCATTATTTTTTGATCGGAAAATATTTTTTGATTCCAAAATAAAGAAATATGGGTATATAATTCCGATATAGAACAATCCTAGGGGGTGAGAGTATTAAAATTCCGACTTTATTGATTTTGGGACCACCCTAATGTACATACATGTATGTATGTAGGTTACTCCTTACTCAACCCGGAAGCTTTGTGTTACAGCTTCCGTTAAAAGTTTTACGAGAATTTCAGCTATGACTGCCAGCGACAGTTTTTAATAGATAATAAATTCCATATGACAGCTATCGAAAATACCAAAGGGTATGGCAATGAATAGGCGCACACACACATATAAATGTGGTTATGTAGACCTAGGGCAAATCGGAGAGAACAGTTCAGCGGGTATTACAGGGCAATTCTGGCTAAGATAGTGAGAAATCTTTCGTTAGGCAAATTATTATTTATTTGTTTAATTTTGTTTTAATTTTTAGATTTTATTGTTTCGAAAAAGATTTTTTTTCTTAAATTAATTTAATTTTTAGAAATCTATTTTATTTATTTTTTAGGTTTCTATTAATTTAATTTGTTTTTATTTTGTTAATTTAATTGTCTTTTAATATTTAGTTTTAACTGTTTTAAAAAGCGAAATATATTTTATTTTAATTTTTTAAATTTAATTTTCTTCCAATTTTTAGATTTTGTTTTAATAAGCAATTTTTTTTATTTAATTTTTATTTTTGAGTACGGATTTTTTCCAGTTTGATTTAATTGTTCTCTTTTTCTAATTTAATTTTTAGATGTTATTCCTTTGGCGGCCGCTCTGGTGTAGCGGTGGGTTCAAGCCCTGGTCAAAGCAGCATCGCAAAAAAAATTAAGAAAAAATGTTATTTCTTAACAGCGGTCGCCCCTCGCCAGGCAATGGCAAACCTCCGAGTGTATTTCTGCAATGAAAATTTCTTTTGTGCTTCGAAAGACTGCGATGAGTTGAAAGACAGTTGCCAGAATTGCCCTGTTAGTTACCTTGGCTTTGTGCTGGATTTTGCCGTGAATCGGACTTCTATATAGTCTATACGGATAAAAAAATGCATTATTTCTTGCTGCTCATATCTATGCATATATGTATGTAAATAAGTATACCACTCTTATTCGTTTATATGAATGCACATGTGGTTGGGTGCTGATTTTCTGTGTGCAGAATACATGACTCAGTACACCGCGGTCATCACTATGCGGCCTCTGTATAATTAATGAGACCGTTTCTGTCGATCGAAGTGCCTAGCCTAGCCAAAGTGCCAACAAGCCGATATACTATACTAGAATCGTGGTAGTAGGTATTGATGCAGCCAAGCAGTGAGTTACCATATTGGCGAGCAAAGCCTACGATGACACTAAAGCTGTAAGCCAGCGATAGTTTTTACCTCTAAATTGTGGCTGCTGAGCATTTGATATTTGTTGGAGTACATAGGTAGATACGTACATGTGCACATAAAAAATATGTATATGTACACATGAATAAGTAGACCTGGTGCTTTTACGTGCTCTGACTATCCACATTGGAGTATAGAAATTCCGATGGTAATGGGTATGTAGCTTAACACATGTCTAACAGAATTATTTGTTAGGGCAATGTCTACAGAAAATATGGTTATTTCAAAGCATTAAATCTCTTCATATATTTAGTTGGTTACCTGTAGGACATATTAAGCTCTCTTTTGCAAGGCATAGCAGTAAGATGATCAAAGTACGAACTTGATTTTCCGGCAAAAATACTTGCTTCTCACATTTATGTGCAACTTTAAGGCCCATTTAATACTATATGCATATGTATTTTGATAAAAGAATAACGCTCTAATAAATTATATCGCACTATAAATTATATGGTGCACACCATACCGTATACGTAACAAATTCAGAAATTACACAATCTGTGTACTCGCTTGCCAACTACATATGTATGTAGTTATTTACTCACATTGCCTGGGCATAATTGCCTAGCTAAATGGCAAATAGCTACAAATTGCTGCAGCTGCAATCCAACTTAGATATTAAATCACATAAATAAAAAGTCAGCCTCCACTTTGTGCAGAAACTAAATGGGAGAAAAAGAAGTAATAAGAAGCCAGTACAAAGTACTATGACCGCTACGTAAATGTAGTCACAAAACATTCTAACACACTATGACCCTTTTCTGCTATTCTTCGCCGTTGACCACTATGTATGTATTTGTTCATATCTGCTGCTCATCTTTATTCTAACTGCAATTTATTCCAGTTGAAAGAACATGTAATATTTGTATAATACATACTCGTTTGTATATAAATAAGTGGCGCAGGATGCA
The DNA here is from genome assembly GCF_013731165.1 of Rhagoletis pomonella. Taxonomy (NCBI): domain Eukaryota; kingdom Metazoa; phylum Arthropoda; class Insecta; order Diptera; family Tephritidae; genus Rhagoletis; species Rhagoletis pomonella. The sequence continues at coordinate 38,679,953 of NW_023458559.1, read as the reverse complement.
AGCTCTAAGCCAGGTCGAGCAAGCCATTTGAGAATATTAAGTGAAGCGAATGAAAATACGAGTGGACCACAAATGTGGCATTAAATTTTGTAGGTATGTATGTATGTATGTGCGCATTTATAGTTTATATAGGTACATATGTTATAATACAGTTACATATATGCCTTGCTGTTGTCTCCCGCATACAAATACACTTGCATCAATAGACGCTCACTGAAACACATGCAATTACATTAACTCAGTGGCACAAAGGCCAGCAAGAATTGACATGCCAGCGCAGGCAAGCATTATACATACATACATATTTTTCGTCATGACACTGTGAACTGTTGCATCAGCCACCATAACCGCTGATGCTACTGCTGTTGTTGGTGCTGCCTTGACTGTAGGTGCCGCTTTTCGCTTGCGGTAGCGCTTTTGGCTATGGCGATAAGGCAGGAAACTGCAATTTCACGGTAAATCTGTGTCGCTCTCTCTGCGCTGGCTTTCTTTGCCTTATGCCGTTGCCTTTGTGTGCTGCTGTGTGAGTTTGCGGTTTGATTATATTTATATTCGTTGTGTGTGGTATGCGCGCTCAAAGTGTCGCATGCGTTTTTTTTTCACCCGCTACTCATACGCCATGTGGTATGCGATTAAAGTGTATTGCTGTGAGGTATGATGACAACCAGTATGAGATTTTATCGAGCTTTTGATTATTGTGTAACAATTTTCAGATAGAAATCTTTTCTTTATTTCACTCTAATTGAATTTAAAGTGAAAATATTTAGTTCTTACATATATCGCGAAGGTATGAAAACATTTCTTTTATGGACCCATTTCGCAGTTTAGGATTAAGAAAAGTGTGTTAAAGTACAATGAAAATTTATTAGTCTTTTAAATAAAATTTTATGGGAATTAGGCTATATTTTCATATTCCGGGTCGCAAAAACATTATATCTATATTTAAAGTTTACAAGAAAAAAATTCTTACGAGCTGTAAAATCCAGTTGACTGTGAAATGCTGAAGCACTAAAGCTAGTCGCATATGCAGAGGACATATTTATGTATGTAGCTGCATGATGCCTGACTAACAATACCAATATACCTTTGGAACTTCTCAGCTAAGAAAAACGGATGGACATTGCAAAAATTGGTCCCTAAGCACTGAATTAGTCTCGCTAAGTGCATTTGCATTTTCTCTTTTACCTACTGAAAGTTTACTTAAGGCCCGCTGTGGCTGTATTGGCGTCGTAATTCACACAGATAGGCAGGTCAAAGTACTTAAAAGGGACTAAACTCCTAAACTGGGTTCACTCAAGGCGAATGATGGCCTTCTAGCCGTTGATAAGACGTTAGACACTTTCAGGTCTTTAAGGGTAATGCAGTTTATACCTGCCAATGCCATACATATCTAACCGTTTGGCTAGAAAAATCCTAGACGTAATCCTAGACTATTTAACAACCAAACGCCGAAGCCAACATCAGAAACTAGATGAATGATGATTGCCAAAAATTACGACTGGAATCTCAGTTATCCAGATCTGGAATTGATCGAAAATTATGTAGAATTTACAGTCAGGTATAAGGAAATCTCTTCGAAATATATCACAACAGAGACTCTGTCGTATTCGAGGAAAATCTTTAATTCACACATCTCATGAAAATTATAATTTTTTCGATAGTTATCGAAATCAAATTTTCTCAAGAGAAACAAGTACGTTCAAAATTGACAGCACCCTCGAAGAAAAATCGTACCATCTTCAACAAACGACAGCCACATTAGCAAAAGTGGTGTAATACATACGGGGATACATTTTGAGGTGTGGAAGTTGTCAATGGTGATCATATGTTGGCCCCAATAACCCTAGCGTTGCTATATGACCCCTTTTGAAAGTCTGTACAAACTGAAAGAAGCAAAATATGGAAGTGCGTATTTGCCGTAATGACGGTGAAATGCTGGTGATAAAACTTGTTTCATGGAACATGGATTTAGAGTCAAAGCTTTCGAAGTGATCATATCGCAAAATAAAGTGACTTAAAAAACCTGAAAAACTGCAAAAAATTAGCCGACTAAAGAGTAAGTACCTAAAATTTTATTATAGAAATCAAAATCATTATCGAATTGCATCGTTTGTAAAAGGTTTTAAGTCGAAATTCATGAAAAGAAAAGAATATGTGAAAATTTTTTTGACATAGTTTTTTGTTGATTTTTGCATATGGCAACGCCCGAGCGAGATAGGGTGCAGGTTTTTTTAAATTTTTTTTCCAATTAGTATTTTATATAGTTTTACTAATTTTCTAATTTGTATAGTAATCTATCGCTGAAAAATATCTTAGACAACCCAGAAGGGCACTGATCAGAGGAACAAAATGAACTTAATAAGCGGTTTGTTAATGCGTTCATCGAACCACCAGAAGAAGACATGAGCAGTTGGGAAGGTGACGCAAGGGAGGATGGTTACGGTGGCACTCGATTCCTACGAAAGCCGCTTCTACGTATCGGGGTCAGCCGAAGTTTTCCCGACCAAAGGCTGTTGTTTCGGAGACCTAACTCAGTTTAACTAGATCGGCAAGCCACACCAATCGTTTTTCGGCGTTGCTTCGCATCCTTCTTCTCCGGGCGGGCATTCGGTCCAACCCCGGACCCGAATCCTATTTCTGCTGAGTTTGCCAGATACGACTTTATTCGAACACCACTTCGGTTAGGTGCAACACCTGCCACGCTTCCGTCTAAGAATCTGTTCTGGCCTTAGGTCACACAGGCATGGCATAGACCCAAGAAACGGAGTTGCACAGTAACTGGACTCTTCTGAAATCCGACGGATGTAGGGTAGCTGTAACAGCTCGCTAGACGATCATTATAATGGCCTTTAAAATTTGTACTCTGGTAAAAAACGCAAAAAATTATAAATTTTGAATTTAACGCAAAAAAAACTGTAACAAATTAGCCCTCGCATTGCCGCAGGACATATCCATGATCTAGGGCTCTGCCAAAGACTTAGCAAAAGTGCAAGTGCTAAGATGTTATTATTATTATTGCTGGAGCTTAGACCGATGGGAATAAAATCAAAATTAACAGCAGTTTTCCTATTATTCAATTTGCACCGAAAATTTTGAAAGCCATGAAATAAGCATAGTACTTTTCATGCTGGGAAACCTTAAACCAGTTTCCAGTGGTGCACAGTTATGATGCCGCAAATTTCTAAGCGAAAGCAAGCAGCGAAACCTCAAAAAATTGAGGTGAGAGAAAAGAATTTCGCTACCATATGTCCGAGCGAAAAACTCAAATCCTGGGTTTATATGTAATATCGCATGTGCTACAGGAAAAAAATGTCAGCGAATAATTGCAATTGCATTTTCCAAATAACTGCTCGTACGCTCTAGTAACGTTCATTGTACTTTTCACTTTCTTTTTTATTGCAAATACGAAACTAAATCAACACGAAGTCACACAACAAACAAATAAACAAACTATAAGAACACAAAAAATCAAATTGCATTTCAAATGCGATTTTTCATTCGCCAGAATATTTGCAAAAGATAGAAAAAATTTATCACATACAAACATTTGAAAAATAACGCTTCAGCGCTCCCGAAAATATGCAACATGGTTATAATTTTTTCCACCATTTTCCTACCTGCCACCCACTCCAAAAAAGGTGTACAAGGCGCGCAGGCTAGCGCTTAGTTTTTAGTTCAACAAATCACCAATTCACCGGTTCATATTTGCTTATTTGTCTTGTTTACGACTCGTTTGTTTTCATTCGCCCCCTTGGCATACTTTTAGGCGTTATGCATCATATGTTTGCACAAGCAATGGCCCCCAAAGCGCAATAAGTTTTAGCAATGTGGCGCATTTTTCACATCATAACAGTCAATGAGAGCCGTGGCGGCAGCTGCAGCTGCGTTTGCTAATATTTGAACTTCTGGTGACCCCCTTTTGATGCTTTCCAAATTACCTGCAGATGTGTCGGCTTATTGCTTCATCTATGCCACAAGCGCTGTGGTAGCCAACCCCAGCTATTTGCAGTTCATATGTTAGAGTGCCTTAAATTATGCTTACAGCTGTGACGTTCGGCAGGCGGGCGTTGCTGAAATTGTCAAAAAAATAAATAGATAAAAGATTTTCACTTTCACGCGGCTTTTGGCGTCACCCTAAGCGCGCTTGCCGTTTGCACTCAATATCAGTGGCATGCAGCCCAAAGGTGTGTGGTTGGCTTTTATTAGCGTGACTTTGAGTATTTGTGTTGCTGCAAGCAAATTCTTGTTCTACATAGGTATGTAGGTATGGATTTAGCCATTTTTCGGCGACAGTTTCGAAATTGCCAAAAGCAGAAATTGCATTTTTTGTTTGGTCAAAGGTTCAAAGGATTCATATTTTGGTTGGTAGTTACAGCTCGTTTTCTCATTCAATCAAGATTGCTAGTTTGTTTTAAGAAGTGTATGAATATCAGGCAAAGCAAAAAGTTTGAGTCAAAGCTCTGTGTATAGTAATGAAATAAATGTAGTTTTTAATCCAAATCTAAGGTTAGGTAATTCATAGGAAAATATAATTTTTTTAATTAAATTAAGATTCTAAATGTTATTTATTTTAAAGATGAACTAGAAAAGAGAAAGCGTCAGAGTGGCACAAATAAGAACTGTGCAGCAGGAGTGTGCACTCAGTATCTAGCTCAGTTGGCTCACTTTGGCTTACGACATCATCACTGCAGCAAGTATTGATGAAACGAACTGAACTTAAATCGATCGCCATTCATTAACTACTACCTCTGTTGACTCGCATATGCTTCGCTGTTCAAAATCAGTTGAGTACCAAAATAGTTTTTTGAACTGAAATTTCTTTGCGCTTGGTTGGGTCCACTTAAATACGTAACAGCGCATTCCTAAGAGCCGCAAGCACCATCACAGCACAACGGCAGCTAGGGTAGACAAGGGCGCGGCCCCTTTGAGCGACTCCAAAAAGAAGCTTAAGGAGTTCCTGAGTCAAATCAGGTAAAGCCGCACCAAACACCGGACAAAACATCCAGCAGTACGACTCCGGGTGAGGCGGCTCATATGTATTGAAGGGAGTAGAATACTAATACAGTTGATTGAGGAATACGAAGGTGAAGCATTCGGCAAGCGCCAAACCATCTGACCAGTCAAAACAGAATGGCATATCTCAGAAAAGAAACCGCTCCACCAATAACAGCTGTGCTGGTGGAGAAAGAAAGAAGTCTGAACAGGCTACTTCGTCTGAGCACACCTCAATGCAATACCATTTTAATGACGTTGCCAAAGATAGTTCATTTTCATCGCCAACTTGAAGTCGCCAATATCAATTCAACAGCACTGGCGGAGATCGACGTCAAGTTATCGAGCTTCGTTAAAGATTGCGTACTAAATAACCCGTCGTGTCCCCATCCGTAGCTTGATTCCTCTGGGTAATTTCAAGGATGCAGGGTTATCAGATGGACGGCCTAAAACCACTTTATGCCGGCATTAAACCTAAACAGGTTGATTTCGGCTAAGGACGTGCCAAAAGAACCATGTGGGTTACCCTGCCTGGAGGCACTAAGCGAGAAACTGTTGAGATACCTTAAGCTTTAAAATAAAGACACACCGAGCATAGCAGATTGGTAACTCATTAAGGTTGAGGAACCAAATAAAGCAAGCAGACCCCTTCTCATGCCCATTTGCGATGAATCAATCGAAGCTCTGTTAAAGGCGGACAACAAAATTCGCCACAATGAAGAAGAAGATATGAACGTAAATTATTTTGTCATTTAAGAACTGGACCTCACTGCTTGGAAATTTAAAAACTGGTCATTACTTCTTTTTTGTTCTTGATATAAAATTTTTATCATGTTTTGAAGCTGGTTATCTATAACTTGAGTTGGTAATTTAAAAATTACGAAAAATTTTGTTTTTTTAATTACCACCAATATATTCGACAGGTAGTGACAGTATAACACCCGGTCGAACTTTTTTTTTTAATTTATTGGTCTCTAAAATATCACATATTGTTAACTTTTTCCGCAACAATTTATATTTTAAATTGTTAAAATGTATTTGCATGTGAAACCTTTTTTCATAAGAAAAGCGATAGAAAACCACCTTTTGTAACGTTCGCTTAACTCAGCAGCCCAAACGCTGTTTTCTGCGCCTTGCAAAGGATAGATCGATAGTTCGGACTTTGAAAAAATCTACCAAGAAGGAAGGCCGCACACATTTTTATTTTATTTATTTTTTAATTTAACTCACTTATATAGTACAAAACATAAAAAAAAGTAAAATAGAAGACAAATTTCGAACATTTCTTTTTTTTTTTAAAGAAAAGCTTTATTAGACTAAACTTTAGGGAGCCAAAAAACTGCATGCCAGCATTTTTTCTAAAAATTCTTTATAAAAAGTTTGAAATCTTAATGAAACTGTAGAATTTTCCTAATTTTTCTATTATTTGGAATTTGAAATTCGGACTTACATAGGTTTTGCTAGATAACGACCTATACTTTCATAAAAAAATAACAAGTATTAAATAAACGAAATAAAATTAGCCAAAGCTTGTTCAAATGTCGCGTCCCTATTTATTTTCTTGCCATCGTTTGTTCATCCAAAATTGTGCCACTATTACCAGCGACAAATTATTAATTTTCGTAATCAAAACAGAATATCCTATTTAATGCCGATCTAATAAGTATGTATGAGTACTTAAATGATATATGCACGCCAAAATAAAACATAACACCAGCGGCTACTTCAAACCATAAAATAAGCTGTGTGCCAAACAATGAAAAAGCAATAAAAAAATTAAGAAAAATTCGTAAAAATAACAAATGCATCTAATCTTCGTTATGCGTCTAATACGGCGCGGAAATTCGCCAATTGGCTAGCAAACATACATACGCATTCTATTTTTATATGCACAACAGAATAAGCGAAAGAAAACAATAAATTTCAGAAAAAGAAATCAAAAAATTAAAAACAAACTTTTCGACTGTTAGACTGAAGGCCCAACGAATGTGCAGACAAAGCGCCAGACATTTGGACGCGCTGAAAAGGCGGCAGTAAAAGAGCGACAAATAAATCTTAGCAGCATGACAACAGTGAAATAAATTTTTTTTTTTTATGTTAGTGTGCGTGTGTGCGCATTGGGTATGCTTAGTGGAGCACTTAAACAAACGCAATTACGCACTTATTTCAATCGCTGATATACATATGGAGGTTAACGTCTGTGAAATTGAGATTATGAGATTTCTTAAACAAAGTGTTTACGTAGATCAACGACATTTACGAAAGATATATATGTGTGTATGTATGTATGTATATGAATTTATATAGTATATACCCTCGACTAGTATATACATTCAACTACATGTACTACTTGTAAACTACCTCACAACTAGTATGAACCGCATGCTCAACTAGTCAGCCAACTATCTTTTTTCCATGCAATCAACTGGTATTTTTAACATGGGGATGCCCTACGAGATGGCAATTGTCAGATTTCGGTCAGAAATATACCAGTCTCATACTAGTTCAAAATAGACCAAAAAAAACTAGTCCCATCAACCACTCTACTTTAGGAGTCAAAAAATAAAATGAATTCATGAATATACAATAAAAAACTTTTGATTAAGTACACTTTAATACATTAAACTTTTTTTTTAGATTTGCCAATAACTAGTGTTAAATTTTTCGGCTATTAATTAAAAGCGAAAATAAATACATAAATATTTCAAACTTTCGAACGTAAACTAAAATGCATTTTTCATTAAATCTTATTAAAAGTACAATAAATACTGTATTTTAATCATTTTTAATTATATTGAATATGCAAAAGATAACATTTTAGTTAAAAATAAAATAAATACTTTTGTTCATTTTTGAGTGAACTAAAATAAAAATAAAAGTTTTCATTAAAATAAATTAAATTCATTAACCTTGCACATTTCAGCCTTTTCTTTTTAAAATTTAATAAAATAATAATTAATGTTTGAAATTTGAGATTTGGATATGAATGAAAAAAATAAATAATTCAAGCAGTTATTAAATATTCTTAATTTTTCTTATCCAAAAAACATGCTTTAATTAATAATCATTATTCAACAGGTCTGGTATAATTGAATACGCACTCGCTTTAATGGTTTACAATATATATACCCAAATAAAAGTTATAATATTTTATGTACTTTATTGTATTAAACTGTCGAAGTCAAATAAAACAGGGCATGAATAAATCATTTTGTACTTAGTACAAGTCTGGTCATTTTCGAACTAGTTCGGTTTCAGTCAGGAAATTCTAGTTGTAAACTAGTATTTTTCCCGACTAGTTTGGGGTTTCACTGCGGGGTATGTACATGTGTGTGTCGTGAAGATATGGATGTATGTATCTGCGTGTATAGGCTTGCTTTAAAAAAAAAAAATTACTGACTTGCGTCAATACTAATGGTTTTGCTTAATATTTTATGACATCTTAGGTCGCTTATAACTTAAGTATGTATATATATTTTATGAAGTAACCAGCAGATACTTAAATACTGTGCTAAGAGTTTATAAACACAATTAGTATGCATATTCATGTATGTAGATATGTATACATATGCGCGATTCCACCGTTACGGGTGGGACATTTGAACAGAAAAAATTGTTCTTTCTTGTTTAAATTTAAGTAAAAAGTATTAAACAATTCTAGATTTTGATAAAGCTACACCTAATGGACTATTATATGAGTTATTACAAAATACGAAAAAGATGCCAGCTTACTTTTATATGGAAAACAATGTGAGTTATTTCTTCTGTGACCGGTGGGACAAAAAAAAAAGAACCAGCTTTTGGAAGCAGATATATTTTACGAAAACTCTGCGATTTTATTTCACTTTTCTATGTGAACTTGATGTCTTATAATAAAACAAGGAACCACGAATGCAAACAAAGCCAAAACTACAACAAAAAGGATGGCTTTATTATAAAAGAAATCCGAAATTCCTCTGTCACGGTTGAGACAACATTTGTCACGGGTGGGACACGTACGAATTTTTATATGAAACGAAGCTTTTAGTATGGTCCATATTTAAGAATAGTTATTAAAAAATATAAGAAGCCAAGCAGGGGTTCAATTCACTCACTTAATGCCTTTTATATAGAAGAAAAAGCCTAGCACCGTCAGCCAAAAAAATTATTACAAATCAACGCGATCTCCTAGCGTCTTGAAATGTTCGCTTTTTCGTAATTAAACTCATTACGCTATAAAACTGCATATCTAGAACTGTAACTGTTAAAATTTGTTGAAATTTATAATTTTTGGACGAAGTTTGAAATGTGGATTTATGTGGTTCTGGTTATATAATGTGCGTAGCTGTCACGGGTTGGACATGCTTTGTTGTTGAATTATTCTTATCTACTATTGACAATGAAGTTCTAACATTATGTAACAAACCCGAACCACAACTTCAACTCCTGTAATTAAATATGAAAACTTTTACCTTTATTGTCACGGGTGGGACAAGACCAATACTGCTTAATCTCACTCACACAATTTAATATATCATACAATTTTATTAAACGTAGATGAGTTCTACTACATGCAAATTATTTGACAGTACTTTCAACACAACCTACTTTAAACCTAATAAAAAAACTTACTTAAATATAACTTGATTTTAAAACGTAAAAAAGGCAATTAAAATGCACTTAAAGCTTGAATATTGGTTGATTCAAGATTTATACACATGTCTTATCCACGCATTTGTTAGTTTTATAAAGAAAAAATTTTGTGCTCTGAGGTTCAGTTTCCCATGGAACCTCCCATATGTAGTTATATTCATCCATACATACATATAAGTAACTACCTAGCAGCAATTTTGTCAAGGCCTTCCCTTGATAAGGTATTACAGAACAGCTCCTAAGCAGGTGCAAAGCACATCACACACACTACGAACAAAGGGCTTCCAGTGCTCCTTCTCGAGAAGTTAGTAGGCAACATGTTAAGCAAATAAAATGACATGAGCTACACAAGTTTAACAAATTTGAAAACACATTTACGTGTTGTGGTTGTAGCTCAGTGAGCAGAGATGTTTGCTATTATTTGCTAGCTTTAAGGAAGGCCCGGGTTCGAACCTCGTTATAACCAAATTATAATTTTTCATTTATTTATGTTATTGGTTTTTCCTAATTACGAAAAAGCACCCGCGAAGTGTTACGCGTAAGTTATGCAAAAATAAGCGCATCTATGAGCTTCTCCCGAAATCCGCAATGCCTTGCAGTTGGGCCCGTTTAATATAAATAAATAATTAAGGAAACCATGCAGATGGTAAGGCCCTCTACATTCCAGAGAAGGCCTTCTGTTCTTGCTCCTTATTTTTTCTGCTGGGTATATATAAGATTTGAAAATGTGTACATGTACTAAAATCCATTACGTAGCAAGCTTTTAAGCAATTTTTTTATATCATCTACAAACATACATACTACATACACATATAGTATGTATTTTAGGGTTAAGTAAAAGCTGCTAAGTGATATCAGAAGACGGTAGTAGAATGTGTAAAATATTTTAGAAATTGCTTGTCTTTGGAAGGCATGCATACATGTTTATATATATAAACATCACATAAATACATACATACATACATACGTAAAAATACACAAATGGATACGTTGATCTTTTGCTGCGAAATATTTGAAAATAATGACGTGAATGACGTCGCCTGTTGGTGGAAAATGTGTTTATTTTATAACTAAAAATTCATATACATACATACGTGCATAGCTGACAAGATTTTTGTTTGTGTACTTTTTCCGTTGGATACAAACGATTCTTCGTATGTATATGTAGGCGTGTAAGTACATACTTACATACATATATGTATAGTAGTGCTAAGTAGATTGCTCCTTAGCTTTACCAAAATTACTGCCCATTTTAAGCGATTTTCAAAAACAATTATTGCATATTCTAAAATTGGCAAATAACAAAAATTTACAGATATAAAAAAAATTGCCTACCTGAGACATTTAAATAAAAACGAGAAGTGCCAACTACTGTCGAAATTCGACCGTTTTTCTTTTTTTGAAAACCCTTGGAGAAGTATTGTAACTTAGTGCGTCGGTTAACTTTGGATCTAAAACGTGACTAAACTTTTTCATATCTTTGAGGGTCTTTGGAGGACTTCGATACATTCCAGTTTGTCGATAAATTTCGATAGTTTGATACATATCGTTAGTTCAATGAGTTTCAAAAACACTAAAATCCGTGCACTTCAAAATATCGATAAATTTCGTTTAATCAAAAAACTAGTAGATAAACTTATATAATCGTGAAATTTCGATAACTCGATATACTTTGAAATTCTATTCTATATATTCTTTCAGCGCTCGATTTACCTTCAACTCGACGTGAGTTTTCCATGTCAGCTTCGTACCTAGAGTTACCCCTACATATTTCACATCCACGGAAAAGCTTAAGTTTACGCCTTTACGCACTGGAAGGTCTCAACCTCCTTCTTTTCCGCGTAAACAGGACTAGAATGGTCTTGCTGGGATTGACAGCAAGACCCTGCAAGGTGCACCATTCATCAATCTTATTCAGGGTTCTCTGTATCTTTACACAAACTTCCATGAGAGATTTACCTGATGACAGTGCACATACATCATCCGCGTAAGCTTGGATGTGAACGAAGTCTTCCATTTCCGTTAGTAGGGAGTCCACTACCAAACACCACACGAGAGGTGAGAGCACCTCGCCCTGAGGGCATCCTCTCCCAACTTCTGCTATGGTAGAAAGGCTAACTTCAACTCCCACGGTTAGCAATCTCCTAGATAGCATGAAGTGAATCCACCTTATGATGGTTTCGTTCACACCATGTCTTTTGGCCGCAGAGCACATGGAGTCAAAAGTAGCATTGTCGAACGCCCCTTCAATAGCAGCGAAGACCCACCTGCTTCCAGCCCCAACTCGGTCTTTGTTACAAGATCATGTAGGGCTTATTCACAGGATTTTCCGCTTTGGTATGCATGTTGATGAACACCAAGGGGGCTATTCACCAAAACTCTTGATCTAATGTACTTCTGGCTTGAAGCTTTTTGCCAGCACATAGTCATCCTTTCCTGGTTTGGGAAAGAAGACTACCCTGACTTTTCTCCAAAGAGTGGCCAAATGTCAGACAGGCCATAAAGACCCTACCACCTTACACACAAACATAAAAAGTTCACCGTAAACTCTTCACTCCAAACTACGCGTCGCTTTTTACCATTTTTCGTAATAGCTTCGGCATTTACAGTCGGATCTTAAAGTATGATATATCGATGTTTTTGGCTCGATCGATTTTGTTTTTAACATTACTTAGCCATCAGACCTAAATTCCTACAGCACTAACAAACCACCCTAATGTTAGTAAACTAAAGTCCGCCAATAAGTATTAAACTTTTGAAAAGGAAGTTTATTCTATATTCCAGTATGTAGAATAATACAATTTATGTATTGACGGATGTAGGTGTAACGGCAAAAAAAATGTTTTTTTTCGAAATTGCATGGCAAAACTGCTTTTTTACCTTCCTTTTATTAGCTCGGGATGTAACTATGTAATATTGATGCGCCTAAAAGATGCAGCGATTTCTATTCTCAAGTTACATACCTGATGACAGTACGAATGGCAATTATAATAGGGAGGTTTTAGTTTTTTAAACTATAAGTAATTTTTTATTGCCGAATTAAGGTGCCACCGAAAAATGGAAAAAGCCATCCCTTAGGTTCGTCAAAACAAAATTCGAAATTGCCTTGCAAAGATACTTTAACCTCCGGCGTGAACGGCGATTTTTGTTTTGTTTACCTTAAGGGTGGTACAGTATAATGTACATAGATATGTATTTATGTACATATATTAGTTCGGTTAAATTTTTTTGACTATACGCGTATCTATAGCATAGTAGAGTTCTACTTGTACTTCTGCGCAAATTTGCCGAAGACACCATGGGCCTAAAATCAATTAGGAGTTTGCCAAACTGCGAAAATAGATTTCGAAGAAAGTGTCAAAATTTTCACTTTTGCGCCCTCTGGTGCAAGTTTTAAGAAAACTTTAAGTGAAGAAATGGATTCCTTATACCGGAAAACACCTAAAAGCATGTTTTTATACAAAATTTACACACTTCTTTACGACACTGTAGCAAAATGCTAAGAAACTTATTTTCGCAATTTAGCAAACTCCAAATTGATTTGGGACCCATGGTTTCTTCGAAGATCGTTCGTTTAGAATTATACGTAGAATGCTTCCCATACAAGTTGACCCGCCCTAATGTATATACGTTTTAAATCAAGTAACCTTAACTTTTGTCGCATTTAATTCAGTTAGTTGCCTTGTGCTCCACTAATTAAGGTAATTAAAATAATTGGGCAGACTTTTTTCATAATTTTAAATATTAAACAACTAAATAAATGCCTTTATAATAAAGCAAAAAATGAGCTACATCAAAGTAAACCAAATAAAATATATATAATTTGTTGTCCTTCAACAATTACAACGACTTACTTGCATTTCATATAATTAAGAGTAAAAAATAAAATAATACATACTTGCTTTGGTTGCTGTTGTTGTTTTGTTTATTACACGTTGCACGCGCTGAGGTCTACCAGCTGCAGGTTGGCAGTTGACACGCGCTTGTATAAATCCAACGTTGCGAGCTAATTTCCAACAAGAAGGAAGTTGAATAAAAAAAAAAAAACAAGAAGAAAAGAACGCGACAATTCAGGCGAATCGTAGCCGTAGAATGAAGCAGGTAACTCATACACTAACACTTGCACATAAACTGCACAAGTTACTTTTAAATCACTGGTTTAGTGATTGTTGTTATTGCACAACTGCAGACTGGGGCGTATGAGCGACTTCGCTACGTTTGCTATTGTTTTTTTTTTTACATATTTCACTTCTTTCTACTTCATTTCAGTTGCGCTCAGTCTGCCACTTTGGCTATTGTGGCTGTTCCAACGGTATTATTAACAATATTTAACAATTGTATTGTGCTTGCTGCTGTTGCTGTTGCTGTTGCTATGCTATTTACATTATTTTGTTGCTGTCGTATTGTTAGCTGGCTTAATGTGCTGTCAGCTATTTGTGCTATACGCACGCGCTCATATGAATGTATGTATATATATATGTAAAGAACACATACGCCTTACACTCACAAGCTCGCACGCACACACTCACCCCGTTAAATATTTATGTTGATTGCAGTTACACACGTATGAGTGGCGTACGTGTTGGTCGTTGTCCACTGACGTTGTTGATATTGTTATGTCCTTTCCTTTAAAGGACACACTAGATGTCGCTAGTGTTTAAAATATATAATAAGTAAAAATAAACTACAATTTCAACGAGTTGAGTTAAGGAGTGCGCTTTGACAGTTTTCAATGGTAACGCGTGTGTGTGTATGTGCCTGTGCGTACGTTTTACCGGCCAACTAAAAACGCAACATATATATACATATACATAGATATATACATACATACATATACAAATAAGTAGTTGTATGCAGTGGTGTTCGTTTGTTGGTGCGCTTGTGGCGGTAAGTAACGTTCGTGCAGCTTTGTTGGAATTGTTCGTTTTTTTTTTTGCTTTTATGCATTCATTTCGCTATGGCTTAGTTGACCCCAACTATTTGAGGTATTATTTTACACTTTTCGTTGTTGCTTTGAAGGATATTCTTACTCACTTTTTTCGGTTTCACTTTTTCTCTATTTCACTGTTCACTGGTTTATTTTACCTTAACGCTTGCATATTTTACTTCCATGGCATTGCTTTTTTGTGGTGGTCACTTCACTGACTCATTCGACTGTAAGGATTTTGCATTCGTAGGAAAATATTGACGCCCATGTATTCATTACACTATGTATGTTTGTATGAATGTAAAATTCGTTTCTTTTTAATTAGAATACATTCTAGAACTAAAGATGTAGATATTATAAATTTATATAAATTATTGTAATTTTTTGAAAAGAAAAAAATTATTTTGTTAATTATTGCAAATATTTTATTATACTGAAGGAACGCTAAAGTGACACAAAAGCGGCGAGACACGCAAACTTAATATTGGGTCATAGATTACGGACTGTATACCGTTTTTCTAGAACAGGTAATTTTCCGAAAATTTTTTCATTTCATGTTTGCACTGTGAATGTAAAGAACAAACAATGTGTTACTCATACGCCATGTAGGAGTAAGTGAGCAAATCTCGTGCATTGTTCCATTTTGCTATAAAAGCGTGTTTTTGGTCAAAAATGGTGGCACACTTAACTTAGACAATGCAATTATCTTCAGTTTTGCATAAATAACATTATTCCAATGCAAAATTGTTTTTAAATGAAAACTTTAAATAGATATACTAAAAAAAGTAAATTAGCGACTCGTTATCATATACCCGTGGTTGTGTGTGTAACGTATTCGCCACGTATTACCAGACACAGTCAGCTAACATGCCTTAATTTTAAAGCCATATTATTTAAAAGTAATTAAATATTGCCGTGGATGTTTTTTGCACAGTATTCCTTATGCAGCGATATATTACCTTCTTAATGCATTTAAACATTTTAGAATGAATTTCGAGTGTAGGAGTTTCTCAAATCGTAGTCATCTTTTACTCAATGTAATTTTTTCATTTGGGGCACTCTAGATATGTTCGTTTTCTTATCTTAAATTCAAGTATCTTAAATTATTTAAATTTAAAATATCGTAAAATTTCAAAAATTACAAAACAGCCGCGACAGATATTCTGTATGCTGCCATTTTTTTGTTTTTGATTTGGTGGCACCCTCTTGAAACTTCACAGATATATTGTATTTGATGTCAACGTCCATTGCCTCTGATATGAACATTCTACTTAAAAACTTCCCAAAGTTATTAAAAAAGAGAACAATTATGATTTTTTCGAGTGACGTATTATGGCTAAAATTGTTTAAATACTTGATTTTTTTATTGTACTTGTTTCTGGAACTCCATCGATTGAAATATACGCAAGAAATATGCTTTAGCGTTTTTTTTACTGGCGAGAGAAGGAGGTTACACTAAAAAAATAACTCGTGAGATTTGCTCATGTACGATTATATCCATGTACATAGATGGTGTGTGAGTAACATTCTTTCCGGCACACATTTCATCAAAAAAAAAAAATCTTTACGCATTTTCATTCGACAATTCACACCTTTTTACAACGCTTTTATCAACTTGCAATGTTGTGTTCCAGAAACTTTCAATGTTGTGTTCCAGAAAGTTTCAATGTTGTGTGTCCGACACCATAAAGCAAAGCTTTGAAAAGCTCCTATAAAAAAGCATAGTGAATAGGGCGAGGTAGATGACATCTAGATGTCGCCCTATGTACTACGTTTGCTACACCGGAAATAGACGACACGCCATTTCTTTAAATAAAATTAATTGGTGCTCGTTTGTATGTACATACATATGTAAATGCATGTGTGTGCACCTTTCTATTAATATCGTTGAATTATTTTAATATCTATTGCAAAATTTTATTCAGACAGGACTAAAAAGTAGAAAATAAATAATATAAAAAAAACTTTTTAATATACAACGCTTTTATAAATGGACTAAAAAGTAGAAAATAACACTTCTCAGTCCCATAGAATTTGTTTTGATAACTTTTGATTTTGAAATTTTAGCAAAAGTCATTATAAACAATCTATGAAATTGAAAATGAAAAGCGTGTGGCGCATGTAATACACTTGAATTGATATGAAAAGTAATATATGAATGTATGTATGTGGGTATATGAATAACGACCGCTTAAAATCGATTTCAAAGTTCTACTTTCGCTGTAGAAATTTTAGGTCTACGTTATGTAGTTTGACTATTGTCAATTAAATCGAATGCTTTGTATTGCATGCGCTCCACGTTTTTCATTTTCAATTTCATAGATTGTTTATAATGACTTTTGCTAAAATTTCAAAATCAAAAGTTATCAAAACAATTTCTATGGGACTGAGAAGTGTTATTTTCTACTTTTTAGTCCATTTATAAAAGCGTTGTATATTAAAAATTTTTTTTTATATTATTTATTTTTTATTTTTTCATCGATTTTGTTCGTTGGCAGTTTTTTTTTTGTTTGTAAAAGAACTGGCTTTACAAATAAAAATAATTTACAAAAAATCTGTCACTTTTTTCCCTGTTAAAATTTGTTTTTTTTCATAAAAATTTAAACACCTTGGGCAAATGAAAAATTACGTGTTTCGTCGTTTTTTTGTGTAATTTCAAAACTTGCAATTTTCCCTGCAGTGTAATAAGTATTAAACATTTTATAGTTATTCAAACAGTTGGGTGTTGAGGTGATTGTCTTTGCTTCTCCAATTTTTCAGTTTTTATCACAAGTCCATTGTAAAACGCTTCTACCGATTTGATTTCAGGCTGAATTTGCAGCGCCTTATAAAATTGTTTTTGCACTTACTGAAGAATCAGGTTTATACTGCGTTTAGATCACTTAAAAATTTGTATCCAAAAAGTCTTCTACGTGAAGTAAAGCATTTTAAGCGGGAAATATCGGCTGATTGACTAAAAAATATCTCTTCTTAAGAGTAGTCAGATTTATGTATGGCTCAGATCAAGCAGAATCGATACTTATAGCACAGCTTTTTTCAGCGGACCGTTTTTATTCCACTACTGTTCTCCCTTTCACATTCGAGGTCGATATAACGGGCCGAAATAAGCATATGGCAGAAATAACTTTATAATTCACAGAAACACTCTAAGGACAAGGATATTTCCACAGGAAACCGCCTCTTTCAATCCAGTGCTATTTCCCGTACTCTGATGCCTAATCTGTCACTTCCACGACTTCAACGAACCAGAACATTTTTACTGTAACCCTCGACATTATATAGTACAATATTCGAGAATATTTCAAATATCGCACCTTATCTGTCTATAAAAGATAATGGATATCAAAAGCGCCAGTCGAACTTGACCAAAAAATTAGCTTTCCCCAATAACAAAACGAAAAAGGTACACCTAAATCAGGCGTATTTAATAGATGCCCTCTAAAAACAAGATACCGTAGAGGCTATGGACCTTGGCAGTAAACCAACTGCTCAGAGACATGGAGGAGGAGGGGTGCTCCTGACGACTTTGCATTAGTCGTAATTAGAAAATTTGCGCAAACGTTATGTGAATTTATTGCAGGGAATACTAAGGGGGAAAAAGTGGGCAATCGAAAATGGCTTAGGAGTAAGCCCAAGCAAAACGGAGCTTATATTATTTACCATAAGGTACAAAGTTCTAAGATTAAGCCACCTACTATGGCGAATACAGAACTTACAATGAGCGAATTTCCGAAATATCTGGGACTCATACTGGATAAGAAATTAAATTGGACACAAAAGGCACATGAACTTGTGCGCAACGCTACGGTAGCCCTATACACCTCTTAAAGTACAATCGGGCGTAAATGGGACTTGTCTTTCAGAACGTTCCATTGGTTATATACTGCCGTGGTTAAGACAATACTTGTATATGAAGTGATGGTGTCGTGGCCTGTTCTAAATAAGAAATCAGCCACATCACGCTACAAAAAGTGCAGAGGATGGTCCTATTGTGGATCAGTGGGGACCTACGCACAACACCCACAGAAGCGATGAATGTGATGCTAAACATAATGCCCGTAGACATTATGGCGAAGCAAACTGCAGCCCGCGCAACAGTTTGACTGTGGCATCTATCTAGCTCAGTGGTGAACAGCGTCGACTGAGCTACCAATACCAGTGCAACATTTTTTTCTTAGTATGTGAATACTAGCGAACGCAAACTAATTCGCTGCTAGCGTCGCAACAGTTCGCTAGCTGCGCACCCACGACTTGTATGTGAAAGCCGAGTAGCTCCCGGAGACTCCCGTGTGCATCACTGAGCTAGCTGGAAAGCGAATCAGTACGGTCATACTTAATTTCTGGAAGGGCTGAGGCTGCCGAAAATAATCGATTATTGCGTGCCGGGTACGATGTTCGACAAAGGGTGTAAAGTAGAAATCCTAAGCAGAGAACAATGAAACGGAATTAGCAATTTCTATTTAGTTTAACACTGACGAGTCCAAATTGGGTAACATGTTCGGAGGTGGAGTGTACTCGGAACGATTAGATCAATAATCTTTCCGCCTTCCAGATCACTGCGGCGTCTTTCAAGCCGAGCTCGCGGCCATAGGGGATGCTACCGAGGACAGGAGCAGCAGCCAAGCGGCTGTATTCTGTCACATTCATCTCGGAAGCTGTAGTGAGTTGCCTCAGATTAGTTAACATGATGGCAGAGCAGCTCACTCTTCACCTGTTATGGATGCCGGAACACAGAGGTATACCTGACAATGAGATGACAGATGAGCTTGAAAGAAAGGGCGCTTCCCTTCCACTTTGGCCATGCCGCTCGCCTCCTGGAGAGTCAATGTACATGTGTGGGAAGGATCAAACTAAGGTTTATGAGCGCCGAGCCATTAGATTTCTGAGCGATATAATAATAGATTGGCGCTTACACTAATGTTAGTGTTTGGCCGAGCTTCTCCTCCGGATTTGAGACGTGAGCCTTGATGTTGTCACACAAAGCGGAGGGACCTACAGTTTTACGCCGACTCCGAACGGCGATTGCATTTTTATGAGAAGCTGTTTTTCATGGCAGAAATACACTCGGAGGTTTGCCACTGCCTGCCGAGGGACGACCGCTGTTAAGAAAAAACCTTTTTTCTATATTTTTTGCGATGTTGCTTTGACCAGGGTTTGAACCCAGGCGTTGCGGAGTGGAAGCGCGCACTGCTTACCACTACACCACAGCGGCCGGTACAGCGGGCATAAAGATAAAGCGACAATCTGTTTTGTATAGGACGATAGGGGAAGGGGGTGGGGGGAGTGGCTTACGAGATCTTTTTAATAAAAATCATAACTTAACCTTTAAAATTCTTTTTTTTTGCAATCAATTTGTTATTTTATGATTTTTTTTTTTACCAAGAATAGTCGTTGTAATTCTTATCTTTTGATACATTTCTGATCACTATTTTTTTATTTTTATTCTTCCGATTATGTTATAACCGTTATTCCCATATTTAATTTTTTAAGTCATAAATGCCTCAAATCGGTCATAAAAATACAGTATTCGTAATAATAGTTAAAAATGATCGAAAAAAATAAAAATCCAAATTTAAGGATTAAATTTGATCAAAAAATAAACTTTTTAATATGTAACGGTTATTTTCGGCGCTGTATTTGTAGAAGTAATGTACACACATGCATACATAAATGTATACGTGATTGGATATATTTCTATGACTGTGAGTATTTTTTTGCGCAAAAAGAAAGCACAACAATTACATCCAAACGAGCAGATGACAGCATACGTTGAGAGACACGAAAAAAAACAGTGAAATGTGAAAAGCAAAGTAAGAGAAGGTGTGTGCTTAAGCGAATGGAAGGAATTGGCAAAACATTGTGAGGAAGATTGGGTGAGAAGACAAGTGACGATTAGTCGAAATGGCGGCATGTGCCACGACGTGGTGCTGTCGTTGACTCTTTGATAGACAACTAGCTGCAAGCGTTCACAATACAAAGAAAACCACAACAAAGCAAACACAACAAATAGCCTGAAGAAAAATTAGACAAGGAAAGGTAGCAAAAATAAAATAAAAATTGGAAAACACCAAAAAATCAAAAACTTCGTCTAAAAACGCAGCGAGCGACCCTTTTCTCAACATTTTTAGTGTTGCTTTTGTAATAATTGTGGTCACCAAATGGCTGCGGTTAAGCGCGGCCAAAATAAAGGATGATCTGCGCGAGTGGCGCAATCGGCGGGCGGTGGTTTTTATGTATGCGACTGATGACAACAGCCCATGCAGGTGGCAGGAGTATATGTATTTATATGCTATTTGTATTCCGATGTATGTATAAGCTGAGATGCATACACTTATATGTACATATATGTGTGTTTAATTTTGGCGTGCCTCGCGGGATTTTTTCGAGTCTCTTGGCCGCAGTTTTTTTTCTTGTTGGTAGACTTTTGTTGAAATGTGAACAAAAATTTGCTTTTAGCCGAAAACAGCAACGTACATAAACCAAAAAAAAAATGCAAAAAATCGCCGAAGGTAAAGGTAAGAGAGATATAAAATTTGACTAGAAAAACAATAGCAGCAGAAACAACTGAAAAATGTTTGCTCTTTTATACGCTAATGAACTTTCGCGTGTGTGCATTAGGGTGGCCCAAAATAAGTGAAGTCGGAATTTTAATGCCCTCACCTCAAAGGATTGTTCTATATCGAGAAAAAATACATATCTAGTTTTTATTTTAAAATCAAAAAATATTTACGTGGTCGCTCAAAGCACTAAAAGTTTTCTATGTATTTTATATGGGGAAAAACAACTTTTCGTAGAAATGGTATACAATTCTTGAATATCAATATTTTTTATCGGAAAACTCTGAATCTCTTAAAGAGATTTTCAATAATCCCTGCAGGGAAACCGTGAACTAGTGAATCAAATTTCTAGTTCCGTACTAGGTCTTCATCGCCAAAATCGAACCAGTCTGATAATTACTAGATCCCCACCAGTTCACAATCGGAGAAAAGTGGTACTTTTAAAAAACTAATTTTTTAAGTTTTTTCACTAGAAATGTACTATATCTAAAGTGACGAATTTAGAACTGGTTCGGAACTATATAAATTAGGACTAGTTCGAAACTATCGAAAAAGGGA
The DNA here is from genome assembly GCF_013731165.1 of Rhagoletis pomonella. Taxonomy (NCBI): domain Eukaryota; kingdom Metazoa; phylum Arthropoda; class Insecta; order Diptera; family Tephritidae; genus Rhagoletis; species Rhagoletis pomonella. The sequence goes on along the minus strand of NW_023458559.1, from coordinate 38,658,287 downwards.
TGAAGTGTGGGCAATTGACAATTCCTAGGACATCGCCATGTTAAATTCGCCAGTTGCTTGCATGCAAAAGATATTTATCGCGAACCAGTACTGGGTCTAAATGTACAAGAAGCGCACCAGTACAGAACTAGAGATTTTCCCCACAGGGATAATATCCAATTTTTTATTTAACCACTTTTTAATACTAACGAGTTTTTATTGGTGCCGCCATTGAATTAGATAAAAAGTAGATAAAACATCCATAATAAAATTGATAAAAATATCGATAAAAATATCCATAACAAAATCGATAAAATTTCGATAACAAAATCGATAAAAATATCCATAACAAAATCGATAAAAATGTCCATAACAAATTCGATAAAAATATCCATAAAAAAATCGATAAAAATTTCGATAACAAAATCGATAAAACTATCAAAAATAAAATCGATAAATACCGATACCATAATCGTTGAATATCGATAGCAAAATCGATAATAAAATCGATAACAAAATCGATATATATCGATAAAAAATCGTTAAATATCGTAAACAAAATCAAAAAATATCGATCAGAAAATCGATAAATATCGATAACAAAATCGATAAATATCGATAACAAAATCGATAGATATCGATAACAAACTCCATAAACATCAATGACGAAATCGATTAATATGGATAACAAAATCGAGAAATAGCGATAACAAAATTGATAAATATCGGTAACAAAACTGATTAAAATATCGATAACAAAATTGATAAAAAATATCGATTACAAAATCGATAACAAATCGATAAAAATATCGATAACAAAATGGATAACAATATATGTATATTATTTTATCGATACGTTCCGAAAATATCGGTAGCAAAGTTATTGTTATCAAATAAATATGGATAACAAAATCGATAAAAATATCGATAACAAACTCGATAAAAAAATCCCAAAATAGTTCCCAGATTGGGTCTATGTGTTCCTCTCTACCTTTATCGGTATCCTCATCCTGCTCTTTGTCGTTACTTTTATGTTTATCATTTTCTTCATCACATATTCCTCTTCACTTTTGCCTTTATATATATGTATGTACATAAGTTAAGTGTTTAAATTTACCTTGGTCTTAATTTTTGCCTTTATCTTTACGCATTTTTCGTTTTGTTTTTATTTTTACCTTTGCCTTTATCCTTTTCTTTATCTATGTGCGTAGTCACCTTTACTTTCAATATTGTATTGCTCTTTTTCTTTTAACCTTTTTTAACCTTTTACTAGCAAATTTTTGTTAAATTAATACCTTATGCATACACACAAGAAGCAGCCCCAACCAGTTCCGTTGCACCATTCCCGTTGCATCATTTCGGTTGAATTTGCCAATTTACTCCCAACCAACCAACCGCCGCTAAAGAAGTTTCACTTCAAAAATTTTTAAGTGAACAATTGGTTATTATTATAGGGAATCTCCTGCAGAGAAGCAGAGCTTTCCGATGGAAAAATATTCTTTTCTAAGAATTCTATACCGTTTCTACGAAACGTTTTTTTTTCACATATAAAATATAGGGAAAACTTTGAGCGCCTTGAGCGACCCCTAAATATGTTTTGATTTCAGAAAAAAAAATTGGGGTATATTTTTTCGGTATAGAACAATCCTAACGGGTTAGAGCATACAAATTCTGACTTTTCTTTTCCTCATGCATTTTTGGACCACCCTACTGTGCATACATACATAAGTATGCAAAAGAAAATTCCTATAAGTATACTTATAAATTTTTTTATTTTTTTTTTTACGCGGCAGGTTGTTGGCGCCCTACTACTGCCACTACTGCTGTCATGGCTCGCAATTGTTCTACAGTGAATTGTCATCAGCTGGCGTGTGTTTGTCTGTCGCACTGCTCGCGGCTGAACATCAAAATTTGCTCTTGTAAGAGTTAAAAATGTGGCGTGAAAATGCGAATTATTTCGTGTTTCTTTCTTTTTCTACATAAAGCAGTTTTTAATTTCTATTTTTTTGACAAACCCTAGACGCCCGCAGGTACTGAAATGTGAAATTTCAATTGCTTTTTCCACTTGTCTGTGTGGGTTTGTCAGAGTTCGTTTAGAAACAAATTTATTACAAAATGGGTTTGCTTAAAGTTGGCTTATTTTCGGTCGAAAAAAGTATGTGGAGGAGTTAGGTAATTTTGATAAAAATATAATGAGTGATTGAAAACCATTTTCATTTTTGAAATCTCCGTGAAGTAGTCCTTGTAAGAGTAAACCTCCAACAAATTACGACCATTTGTTGCATATTTCATATATATATATTTGTGCATCAGTGGTAGTAGCAAATGCCAAAAGTTGTTAAATAATTAAAAATATTTGCTTTCAAATTCAGAGATGTGAAATTTCTAATTTTGATTAAAATGTTTTTCTGAACAGTATGGTACATTTTTTATCCTGTGTGGAATTTTTTCGAGGTACACCTAGATATAGAGCCAGATTCACTGTACTACCCGTATATGGCGTATGAGTATCATGCCATAAAAAGGTGCTACATTTCAAATTGGTTATGAGACCGTTACAATTTTTTCCAAACACATATTGTAAGCTTCGCGATATTGCGGACAGACCCTTATATAATGAACTCTGCGTGAAAATATAATAGATCGGGAAAGATTTATGGTGAGGACTGCAATGCTCTTCAACATTGCTCCTGGTACGTAGTGATTAGCTGTCCAAAGTTTTTGTAGTTTATCTGGTAACGCTATGGACCTTAATAGTCTCTTCGAAGCCACGTAGTGGCTGGCCAGCATACCTAACTTAATCTAACCGTACAAATAAAATCTAAGCAACTTTGATCATTGCGTTAGTCCTTGGTGTTACCACTTCTGCAGTCGGCAGATATCGGTACCGGCTAGTTGTCCCGGGCAGGTTAGAAAATACGATTTCAGCGGTTTAAGCCGCAGTCTAGCAAAAAATTTGTACTGAAGCAAAAAGCGTTGAGATGATTCCACCTCGAATTAAAATTAAAACTGAGGCTTTGTAAAGAAGATCCTTAGAGCAATTCCGGCCCACCCTCAGCGTGAGAGGTCTTGCCATAGTATACGTTCGAGTTTTTAACCAGCATTCGTTGAGTTTCCAATACTAGTCCGCATATAGCGAAAGGTACCCCCAATGTATCTTTTTTCTAAGACTGCGGTACCTCTCTTAAGCAGCTTTCTAGCCATGCAGTTGCTTGCGAAATCACTCTGGCCTAGCACCCATCTAAGCCAATCTATACATAAAATAGTCAAACGCGAACCAAAGAGAAGCCAGACATTCCCCAACTACCTTCGAGCCTATCGTAAGCGAGAACAAGGGTCTGATTGCTGTTTGTAGGTCTATCTCTGTTCTGCCACAAGGATTTGTATATAAGCCTAACTATGTTAGCTTCAAACCAACTTGCCAATAAATTCGACAGTTACCTCCGGAGAGACAGGCTTAAAAGAAGGCTTGAGGCTTTCTCGACTAATAGGCGATAGCGAGGAAGCTTGTTGGTTAAATGCAAATAAATAAGCCCCTATAGGAGCTGCCACCTTTTTCAAAAGTTAAAATAAATTAATTAATAATTTAAAAATACATTACAACAATGTGAGTGTAAAACGAAAGGTATTCGCAAACTAAAAAACTTTCAATGAGGGTTGCCACTTCTATAAAAGATAAGTATATTTAAATAACAAGTTAAATCAGATGTTTTAAAATGATTATCAAACGAGAGCGGTTTAAGAAAGCTTTATTTCTAAATTATTTTCGAAGAGGGTTACTGACACCTGTATTGAAATGCAAAATCAATTTAGTTAATAAGTTAAGTACAACAAATTTATATTTGGATCAGTTCAAGAGGGCTTTGTTTTAAAAATATTTTTAAAGAGGGTTGCTACCTGCTTAGAAACTTAAAATTCATTTAATTCATAAATTTGATTAAAAAGTCTTATGTGAATGTCAATGGGGACAGATTTTATAAGTTTTATTTCGAAAATACTTTTTGCAAGGGTTGCCACCTGTCTAGAAATTTAAAATTCATTTAATTAATAAGCTAAAGTAGATCAATAATTTAATATGGGTGCCAAGGAGACAGATTTGATAAGCTCTATTTCGAAAATATTTCTACCGAGGGTTGCCACCTGCTCAAAAAGTTAAAGCCAATTTAATTAACAAGTTAAATGAAATAGTTTAATAGGGGTGCCAAAGAGACAGGTTTAATAAGCTTTATTCCAAAAATATTTTTGTAAGAAGGTTGCCACTTGCTAAAAAGTTAAAATCAATTTATTTAATAAGCTTATATAAACCTACATAATAATTAGAACATACATGATAATCGGAAAGAAGGCTTTAATTGTGTATATTTATGAGGAGGGTTGCTATTTATAGAAATTAAGAAACAATGAGTTAACAAGTTAAATGGAATATTATAAGATGGGTAACAAACGATAGAGGTTTAAAAGGCTTTATTTCGGAACTATTTTTGCAGAGCGTGGATACCTGTTTAGTTTTTAAAAGTCATTTTAGTTGATAAATTAACAGAATTATTTTGTTATTTATGCCAAGCGATATATGTAAGTTTAATAGGCCTCATTTCTAAAATACATTTGAAGAAAGACCATAATGACTAAAATTCTAATTTTGCAAAAATATGCAACGTAGAGACATTAAACATTTTCACGCTTTTCAATGAGCAATAATTTTCAACCGTCCTTTTATACCCATGCCCTGCAGCTTACTAAATACCAGTATGCAGTTAATATATATATTGCATATACAAAATATTCGCTGCAACCCTTGGCCGACAACTTGACTGGCGCCAATTGTGCCACACAATTACAATGCTTGCCAACAACAATGTACAGCCTAAGTACGGCACGCCAATTGTTAGCAACGCAATGTTGGCTCACCACAGGCTAGTAGCAGGCAAGAAAAAACCAAAAACAAAAAGCACAGAACACAAAACACAAAAGTGGGTGCATTCTGCCTAAGCAAGCAAACAAATAAATATTTAGAGTTGCGTGTTTTTAATTCACAACATTTTGCAAAAGCGATTTCTCTCACTTTCATTGCTCTTGTTTTTACTACTAAATAATATATGTATGTTCGATGCCTTTTGCCTTCCTCACTGTCTATTGTGTAGGGCCCCATGCTCATTCTATTTCAAAAATACACAGAAAAACGAAGGAAAGGTAACAAACGCATGAAATGGTCGCGTGTAATTTCTAATTTTTATATTCGTATGGCTCGTGAGTATAGCCGCGCGCAAGTAAACTAGAAAAAAATTTAAATAACAACATACATATGTATGCATGTTAAACGAAAGAAAAAACCGTTGCATTAGTTATAGTTTGCCATGAACTCTGTACCGTAGTCAACCGCAAAGTAAAGGCATCACGACATCATCGTTGTTGCCCCTGGCTCCCGTTGTTACAGTTGCTGCTGCTGCTGTTGTCAGTCAGTCAGTCAAGCACTCACTCGTGCTTCTCATTAGTAACTCATACGCCTAGGGGTGCTAGCTGACTTACTAGTAAGTAAGTTTGGGTGAAAAGGCGTGTAGTGGAACTTAATCCACGTGGAGCGTTCGTGTGTGAATTTACGTTTAGTTACTACTTATTTTTATACCTGCATATCTACTTTTTATGAAGTAACGTTGTTTTTTTTTTCTTAATTTTGATGACAGTGAAGTGTCCCATATAAATAAACGAGAGTTTCTTGTGGCACTTGGCGTGTCGATTTTTAATCTAGCTAATGAGGCTGAAAGTAGAAATTGCTCTTCTTTCGATCAAATAACTCAAATCGGAATGAAATAAATTTTAGTTAGGAATCGCGGCTCGCAATTAATATTAATACTTCTAGCCAGGAAATTTGTCCAGAAATAGCGTAAAAATCGAAAATATAACAATTGTAGAATCGTAAAAAACAAACTATCTATGTGTAATGTATTTAGATTCAGCTCACTTCCGTTATGTAGGAAAATACTATCAATTACTGCAATGTACTTTTTTGAACAACGCGCCATATGAGTAGTATTGGAAGCTCTTACTTTTTTTGTGCGTACATAAGAACGTACCAGAAAAAAAGTTTGTCCTACATCCCTGAGTCTAAGGTGTTTTTGCCAGGCAATTTGGAAAAACAACTTTTTTTTTGACCGAAGGTAGGGGTCGCACAACTCACATTTTTCGTCATATCTTTGACATTTACAGTTTGATCTTAAAATATGATATATCGTTGTTTTTTATACATTAAGGCTATCCAAAAATTGAAAAATGAAAAAACGAAGCCGATTCGATCCCTGCGGAAGTCTAGAAAAAAGGAGTCTGATGACGAGATGTAGCGATTTCCGAAATAGCAGCTATAACTTCCACCGCTTAGACTTTTCTCAATTTTTCCTTACAAACAAACCGTGGTACAAAGCTCAATAACTTTATTGAAATATATATATTAATACGCCACAACAAAATTGACAAAAATCATTCAGATTTGGCAATTTTGGTTTTTTTTTAGCCAAATTCAGGGTGCCTTTGTAATTTTTCGTCATATCTTCGGCATTTACAGTCCGATCTCTTATCACCCTAACGTGTCAGTAAATTAAAGCTGTCCAAAAATCATTAAACTTTTGCAAAGGAAGGTTTTTAATTATTCCAGAAGAACTAGTTAAATTTTTTTTTATTGACGAATGCAGGTGCCACCGAAAATTTTAAAAACTCTACCCTTAAGTTTGGCCAAGAAAGGTTTTTTTCAAAATTGGCTCGCAAAATTACTTTAGACCCAGGAGTGTGCGACGAACTTTTTTGTTTTATTGTAAGGTGGTTCGGTCTAAAAGTAGTACTAAGTTTATGCGTTTTTGTCATTTCACGAGATCATTTCATGAAGTGTATAGTGGTCCACAAAATAATAGTAGGACCCTGTTTTGTCTATTTGTTTTTTGTTTTTTGTTTTTTTTTCAATGTTTATTATATTTTATAAAAGTCTAGCCACCATGTAAATTGAGATTTCAAACTTTGTACAAAAACAATAAAAATTCTGCAAATTTTTACCAAAACTTCAAATTTTTGAATCAGAATCTTTAGAAAAAATTTTGGTATGCAGTTTTGTAGCCGATTTAATTCTAATATAGCGAAGTGCAAGTTTAAAGTTGCTTTTTGAAAATTTGTTTTGCGGGCAGTGTCGTCCATATCAGAGAAAATTTTTGAAAATACTTTGTATGGAAAAAACCTGAAATACTTTAAACCAAAAAAGTTATCAAAAATCTACGATACTTTATACATTTTTACAGATTTTTACCTTTTGACAGCTAAGAATTTTTCGCCATTCTCTTTCGCAATTTACTCGAAATTTTGAGGTTGTATGAGTCAAACAGACCTCAGATTCGGATTTAGCGGGTCAAAATACATGTCGGTAGGTGGGTCTGGCTAAAAGCATACACCAATTTTTTTTTGTGTGCCGGTGATTTAATTACTCTTTGTTCTCGTTTTTGTTTTTGTTTTTGTTTTTGCTTTTGCTTTTGTTTTTGTTTTTTGCTTTATTTTGTTTGTTTCAATTTTGAAAGCACATCGGACCAGGGACGGTAACCGTTATGATTTTTAATATAAAAATCAGTAGTTAAAGACTATTTTGCGATTTTTATTTTTTCGATCAGCCTTAATCTTTATTTTGCGATTTTTACTTTTTCGATTATTTTTAATCGTTATTATGTGATTTTATTTTTATTTTTTCAATAATTTTTAACCAATATAATAGAAATCGCGTTTTATAGCCGATTTAAGTCTTTTATAACCTAAAAAATTTATTTCGAAAATACCAGTTAAGCATAAAAAAACAACGATTAAAATTGATAGAAAAAAATTAAAATCATTGAATAACGAATTTTTTTAATAGAAAAAATAAAAATCATAAAATAACGATTAAATATGATAGGAAAAAATTAATAGAAAGTAACGATTTTAATACTGTCGGTCCCTAATATAAGTGTATTATAAAAAAAAAAAATAGCCCAACCTGCTACACGCGAGGAATCCATTGAAAACCGTGATTTTCATAGAGCTCTGTCCAAAAATATTGTGGACAGCTTCGCCGCTGTTGGACCGATTAGCGTTACTGTTTTGAAATACATTGAAAAAAATGCTCAGTTTGACCTTGATCACTCTTGTTGTTGTTGTCTCCTCCAAAAAGTATACCGTTATGCTCAGCTCAGTAATAAAAAATGCTCGAAATGGTTTTTGGTATGGAAGAAATTGCACAAAAAATTGTTAAAAATCAATGCTAATTCTTACGCGCTTCAAACATCTACTGTATTATGCTAAAATTTAATGGGCTATGAAACTGCATACCAATGTTTTTTAAAAATTTTCATAAAGTTTTCTATTTTTTTACCAAGTATGAAATGTTGAGTTATGTGGTTTTTATGAAAAAACAAAAACTGGTCAAAATGTAAAAACTAGTCAAATGTCATTTCCCTATTTTTAAATAGCCTACAAGTATCTACATGTTTTTGTGCTCGCTCTGCTATTTCATCAGCGGCCCTTAATGTCTCCAGACCTTAGTTGACCGTAAAAATCGGCTTTGCTTTTGAATCTTATTCAAAATATTTAAGTATTAGTTACACTGCTTTTTTATTTACCAATTTTTTGCAGCGCTATTATCGAATATGGGCTTTAATTTTTTTTCGTTAAATTTTGTGAAAATTTTTTAAAAAGACTATAATCACTTAATTAAAGGCAAAAACGTACCAAAGCTGTATATTTGAAATAAAGCAAAGCTAAATCGTGGCCACTTTAAATCCACACTACTATATCTCTTAGTAGAAAAAAGTCGACTTCCATAAACTTCCTGATAATAAGTATGCCTTTTTTATGGACAACGCTTTTTTTCAAAACAATTTTCAATACTTGGCAAAGAGTCTTGATTTTCACACCTTTTATTTTTTCACCCAAAAAATTACTTTCAAATGTCCCATTAAGCATTTCATATTTTTAGCGCTCAAAGCAACCACTCTCGCCTTATTACCGCTTTGTACTTTGAAAACACATTGAAATATTTGATTTCAATTTTGATTTGTATGACGTTTATTTTTTAAATTACATATGTATGTACAAGTGTATGCATTTGCACACTCTTATGTAGTGCATGCATGCACTTCACCTTGACACAATTTTTTTCCATTTGGTTTTAGTGGATGTTTTTACTAAAATTTCTCTGTAGGTGCTACAGCCAAATCGAAAAAAAAAACCCGAAAATCCCACATATTGTCACCGCGTTGCACAGTTTGCTCTAAAAATAAGCGCGCTTGCTTCTAATTTTCAAATTCTTTTTTATTTTCGTACTCAATTTTCGTGTCTTTGCAAATTTTATAGCTCCACTATTGCACTTGCATACACATGTACGAGCGCATTCATGTACACGTTTGTGCGCGCGTTTGTGTGTGGCAGTCATGCACATTTCTTTATAGTTTTTTTATTTCGGTTCTTGGCTACTTGATTGTAGTACCCTTCAAGTTCTCGCTGGCTGGGTATGAATCGCTTACAATTTGCACTTGTACGCTTTGTTTTGAAAATTAAAACGAATTGTCGAAATTTGTTCATAGGTTTATGTATTTTTGTATGTAGTGCATCATGTGTATGTGTTATGTATGTCAGCCGCATACAAAGTAGCAAAGAGAAGCGAGCGCGGGTGCACAATGCGAAAAACATTGCATTTCTTGTTTCGTTGCTGGTGTTATTTTTAGTTGTCGGGCAAATGAATGAAGAAATTGCTTGCAGATTTTTTTTTTTCGTAAATTTTCGTGGGATTTTCGGGCGTGTGTGTTTTTATTTATAAATATGTTTCTTGATAGATTAACATTTATCGAATTATAATTTAATTAATATATTGGGATTTGTGCATGCATACATACATATATTAAGTGAAATCGAAAATGAATCAAATATGGAAGAGTTTTTATTCATACGGAAATTTTAAAAATATTTCGTTTGATTTACTTTTTAGATATATGTACATATGTTTTAAGATTCATGACAATACGAGTTTACCCTTAGATATCATTATAGGTACACGGCCTCAAGCTCATAAAAATTGTTGAATATAATTCTTATAAGGCCATAAAATAACAAAAACAAAAAACTATCATTATAGGTATTTAAAAAAAATCTGAACTAATCAGGAGGCGCTTGTTAATCAAATAGAAAGAATTTAAGTTTTAAAGAAATGCTTAATACCCCAAATGCACATACATTAGCTCGTATAGCGATATATGGGCACAAAAAAGTTAAATTTGATCCAAGCGATTTTTAGCATTCACTATGAATCGGGTTTTTCTATAAGTTCTTGTCTTTATTTCCGATTTAAAAATGGCATACCTCCAAGGCAGACTTAAATAACCCAATGAAAGTGTTATATACGCGAAGAAGTTCTTGGAATATCCATCAATTGTAGCTCATTTAATGGCAATTTCAAAATTGAGTATCGTTGCTCCACAGAAATCCAATATACATAGACTTATTTCATACGAAATACCTTAAATACCTTATCAAGGAGCGCAATAGTTCCGGTGGTTGATTTAACGGAGATCATTTGAGATTGACCCCTGGACAACTCAGACCTGGTGTCTCCGTATGAAGTTTTAACGCAGAGTAATATTGGACCAGTCGGAAAACACGGCAGCAGGTCGATGTAATCGGACATTCACGACATTTTCTCTCGCTGGACATTTTTTTAATAATAAGTCGACTCCATTGCCACCTGGCGGCTCCTTTTCGAAAAAGTATTGTCCGCGCTACATATCCCGAATATGAGCCATATCGCATTATAAATACGAATTTTTAGTAATAACTCAACCCCTGAGCCACTTGGCGGGTACATTTTTTCACGGATATATTTTCCTTTACGATACAAATACATATTTCGAATATAGGCTAAATCGGATCATGCATAAAATGTTTAGTAATAACACGACTCCAGCTCCACCTGGTGGATCAAATTGTGAACTGAAACTATCCAGAGACCCCCCTCAAACACACACAACGCCCCATTTTCTAATAGTCCCACTTCTCTCCATGAGTATGCCATTGCCTTCATTTATCTCCATACCGAGTTTTTTAGCCTTGGAGATTCAGAAGTAGGTGAGCGAAATTTCAAAAAAATCGGTACTCTAGAGCTTCGCGAACAGAAAAAACGGCTTTCAAAATATATGTTAGTATAGATAACTCGTCTCCAACGCTCCCTAGCTGTAAATTTTTTTTGCAGAGATGTTTTCCTTCGTCTTTCCAATACATATATAAAATGTGACCGAAATCGGACTATAAATACGATTTTTAGTAAAAAGTCGATACCAGCGCCAGCGGGGTTTTCTCTCCGTAACATTTTTTCTTGAGCAAAGACTACGGTTGCCAGACGTATTGCTTTTATCAGTACAGTACTGATTTTTCAACTCTTGTACTGATTTTATTAATTTCTTAAATCAGTACGCTAATGTCCTGATTTTTCAAAATTTCTACTGATTTGTACTGAATTTTCGTGCCAAGTTTCAGTTCCCCAGCATAATTGGGTTTAGAGACACATATATCGGTTTTCACATTTTAGTATGTATGTCAGATGCCACGCCCCCTGTATAATGGCGTTAACATTTCTGTATTAGAGATATGCTTCATTGAAATCGAGCGAACGATGCCCTCAAAGAAAGGGGTTCAAAATTTTATTGTGGCGTATTTATATATAGATACCTTCAATATACCGTTTTTGCTACAAACACTCCTCAAAGGACCTCTGGAGCCATTAAATCAAGGTGAATTTCTTTATGGCCACTTTTTACGACAAATCCAAGCATCAGAACCAATAAAATATTTTTTCCGGCTAACTTGTATGGGGTGGCCCACTGTGCGATGCCAGCAGGCAATGCAACGTCATGTTCCGTGATTTTTTGGGGTTTTTCGAAAACTTAAAGGGTTTCTTTGAAATTCATTTTTAATTTTTTTTTCGAGATCTTTCCTGATTTAATTTTCAGGATAAATTTGGGAATTTTTCGGGACCTTTTCTTAATGTATTTAAGATTTTTTCGGGATTTTATGTGCTATATTTTTCAGATTTTCCCGGGATTTCGTGATTTTTCGGGACTGTTTCAGAATTTTCGGACTACTCCGGGACTTCTCGGGATTAATTAAGCATCCGTGTGGAATTTTTTCTATGTACTCCTACAAATAGAGCCAGAATGATATGCTATTTATACACAGTGACTCACAGTAATTATTGTCATCAGCTACTTACTGTATAACTGAATAATATTTAAGTTAAGGTTCTCAGAACTCGCAAGGGATATTGAAGTGTATTCAGTGTGTAAACTGCCTTAGAAAATTGAAAGTTTATATACCCATTGAACGATTATCAACCCTTTTTCGGCGAATAAAAATTATGCTAAATCTCTCATCATGCGCGTCCTTTTGTATGGGGCAGAAGCATGGACGATGTCGAACAAAGATCGGAAAACATGGCTTTGGTGTATTGTGTGCATGGATGACGAGGCTCCAGTGAGAAGACCCATCGACTCGGCAGCCATGGTTGGACAACGAAAGAAAATTTGCCCGAGAACACAATGGCGGGACTAAGGGAACAAGGAGCCGTATGCACTCGGGATGTAAAACTGGCGCACGCTCGCAAAAGAGAGAGGCAATTGACACAGTTTTGTGATCTCGGGCCAAAACGGCGAACGGAGTTGTAGAGCTAAAAAAATTTTTTTATTTTGTTTATTTTTTTTGATAGAGCTTAGTTCGTTCTTGCATCGCGTTAAAAATGTTCTTTTACTTATCGACTAGCAAAAGCGGCAAGAATTTTTTTTTTTTGTTATATGTTGGAAAAGAAATCAAAAGTAAAGTCTCCCTTGCCCATTTGATCAACATGTGCTTAGAAATAGGTTTTTTTGCATTTTCTGACAAACTTTTCAAGACCATGTGCGATGTTTAGTTTCGGTAATCCCTAATGAAATTAGCTACTTAATATTTGCAGAAAATTTGAATCTCTTTGTTAGGAGTTAAAGGGACAAAACGTTCCATATATTTTTTTTTTCTAAATTTTTCGTTAGTCTCCTTGGCAAGAATTACGTTTGTAGTCGTTTTATCCGTACATACAGTGGCGAAAATATAAACATCACAGAGATATTTTAGTATTTTTTTGGCTATTTATTTATGAAAGTGTAGCTCATTATATAACAAGAACCCTATAAGTCAAAATTTCCAACTTAGTTCAAAAATTACCAAAATTCGTCAGTCTCATCAAAATTTCGAGCATTTGAATTACATTTTTTTATAAATATTCTGAGTACGCAGTTTTGTAGACCATACAATTTTAGTACAACGAAGTGCAATTTTAAGTGTCTATTAAAATTTTTTATTTTCTTGTTCATTTTCTCCATACAAAAAAATGTTCGAGCATACTTTGTATGGAAGAAAATAAGCAAACAAAAAATTGCCAAAAATCAACGGTAAGTTCCAACTACTTCAAACTTGCTCTTTGTTTTACTAGAATTTCATGGGACACAAAACTGTATACTCAAAAAAGTCACAAAGAAAATCTGATTAAAAAGTTTAAAATTTTGCAATTTTTATTAACATGTTAAAAAAAAATATATAAAAAATTTTTAAATAAAGAAAATTAGTTAAAACTTGCTAAAATGTGTCTTCCCTATTTACGTTTTCGCCACCGTATGTACTAAATCTCCATATATTAAGAAGGGCTTTCTTACCAAAAATCGGGAAGTTTTACCCACTGTAAAAATAATTTTTGAGGTAAAATCTTGTAAATCGTGGTATACCTTTCATGCGATTGGCCATACAGTATTCAAAAAGATTTTATCACTACGCAAAAAATCTTCAGATTTTCGTAAAAAAGTTGAAATATTTTTATTTTATTTTTTATTTGTTTTGTTTTTATATTCGTTTCAACTTGTTGATGTTTTTCATTCCAGTTCCAGAATTATGCAGCCAAACCTCGATAATAATAATGTTGAAGAGGCTGAGTAAATGTTTTGTTATATCTATAGTTTGTGTGTATTTATAGAATATCACAACCTCATTACAACGAAAAATGCAAAATTTTTGAAAAAACTCGTGATAAATATATTTAGTTTCGTAAAAATTTTAGAATTCGTTATGTAGAAGCTTTTGAATTAACATTTCGTTATATATAGGCTTTTGCTAACGTGACTATAACTGCCAATATATTTTGAAGGCTTTCATGCTTAAAATTTCTTCGTTTTATTTATAGGGTACGTTTTATGGAAAATGTCGCAACAACATTTTTTTTTTGTGCCTCAGCAAAAATTTTGTGATATTGGGTTTTTTGTTTTATCGAAGTTTTTATATCGAGGTTTCACTGTATTCGAATTACTGCTTCCTAAAACACAATATTTTCTATTATTTTCTTTGATTGAGTTTTTCGTTTTATCGAGGTTCTTTATATCGAGGTTTCACTCTATTCAAACAATTGCTTTCTAAAACACGATATTTTGCTTTTAGTTTTTTTTTAACCAAACTAGTTTATCACAATTTATTGATATATGTAAATAAGTCGTGAAGCTTAGCATTAAGAAATTTTCTCTGATTTTTTCGTAAATCTTTTTTTTTTAGTTTGTTCACTTTTTTTCTACTTAAATACGATAGCTCTTTGTTTTCGCTTAGTTTGTCGTTTAAACATCTTTAGCACACTTGAAAATTTTGTTTGTTTTTATTTCTTTTTTTTTTTAGTTTGCCTCCTTCCAAGTAGCTTGTCAGCCTTGTGCCTGGCAACTTGCTTAGTAATCAACTTCGATTTTCACATTTTACATAACCAGCCAGCGCCTGCATATCACTCCAACACAACCACAAACACAAAAAAAAAAAAATAAAAAACACACACTTTACTATTTTGTTGGCGCATTACAGCTTGAGTTGCGCCGAGGAGCTGAGTCAAGACAAGTAAGTAAATTGGCAAAGCCAAAGTCGCGCAATGTCTCAGCGAAAGTTGGTTAACTGGCCGTTGGGTGTTATAGGCAGGCTAAGTTCGAAGAAATTTAAGGAAAAAATTATCTTTTATTATTTTGGTCGCATTGTTTTTTAACACGTTTCTCTTTGTGTAGAAGTATCAAACCCGTTTCAAATTTGTTATTGTATGTAATTCTATGGTTGTTATGTTTTTTTTTAATATCGAATTTCTCACGTTTTATTATTTCAGCTTTCTGAACCACTGTAAGTAGTTAATTAATACCGCTAAGCATTTCAAAATCATCACTTTATTACTTTCTCGTCATACTCAACCCCAAACTCAAACAAAATCATTTTCTTCTCACCTCAGCACTTTTTTGCAAGGTTTCCCCAGGTATTACAAAATCACAAATTCCAATGCTTCTTCATTTCATATAGTATAGCACTTTCAAAGCATTTTACTCGTTCACAGCAACTTTCAACTAACTTCACTTCAACTCAAACACTTTCCACTTATTTGCAAATAAAAAATAATTACCCAAAAAATATTTCACCCAACTTATTTTTTTTTATATAGATATTTTTAATAAATATTTTCAGCTCTCGAGGCGTATCTAGTATAGGCGCCTGTTTTCTGCTTGTCTGCCTCAAAGCTGTTCGTTCACTTCACACCGCTGCCGCCACCATTGCTGCCAAAAGAATTTCACATACAATGTTGCTGTTGTTTCAAATATACTACTACTATTATATGCGATTTTTTTTTTGTTTTTCACTAACTATATATTTAAGTTGATCATTTGTGACACGCGCTATTCACTGTGTACCGCTTCAGTCAGTGCTGTTAAATTGCAAACCCGTCTCGAACTGAACACTCAAATGACAGAATATTCTTTTTCATGCACTAAACACCGCCGTCGCAGCTAACCGAAGGTGACGACAATTTTGTCGATGACAGCGACGAGGCGAGACGATTCACCGTTGTTTGGCACTTGGCAGAATTTAAGTTCTTTTCCTTTGGTTTGTGTTAGCTTTTTCGGAATCCGAAAATTTGAAAATTTCAACCGTTAGAGTAAAAGTGTGCGAAAAGCTGCTGCGCAAAGTATGCGTCATCCTTGGTTGGTTAGCTGTTAGCTGTTCTGTGCGAGTGCGGTCGGACGTGTGGTATGCGGAACTTTTGAAATCAACAAATGCGCTGCTGAGCAAGGAAGCATAGAAGAGAGAAAATGGCGAGAGCGCGCAATGTGGCATATGCTCAGCGTGTCCGCATGGCAGGTTGTGTGAGCACAACAAACGACCGATAAACAAGGCACAGCGGGAATGCGAAAGCACAAATGTCAACAAATCAATTTATTTTGGTTTTTTTTTTTTGTGGCAGAACAGATGGGGAAAAGGAAGAAATAGCCAATGCCGTTGGTAGAAAGCGGCGCCGATTTTTTTTTAGATGCAGCGGCGCCATTAGGATTTTGGTTATTTTGGTGTTTAAACAATAAGAAAATTTAAACGTAGGAGATTTTTTATAATTAGAATTAAAAATTATTTAATAAATTTAACAAAATGTCTCTGAGCCATAAAGTAAAATTATAACCAAATTGTATACTTGCTCGCGGATTTAGAAAAGCGCGAAACATGAAAAAATTAGAAAAATTCAAAAAAAAACAATTCTAATTAAAAAAAAAATTATAAATTGAAAAAATTAAACACTAAGTAAAATAAACGCAAAAAATTTCATTGAAATTATTTCAAGAAGTAAAAGATAAAAAATAAGTTAAACATAAAAAGAATTAGGTAATCCGAAAATTAAAAAAAAAATTTAATTGAAAATTAAATATAAAAAATATAAAAATTTTAGTTGAATAATAAAAGATAATTAAAAAGCTATAAAAATTAAGCAAAATAGATAAAATAAAAATGAATAAATAAAGACAAAAATTTTAAATTTTATTGAAAAATTAAATAAAATCAAATAAAATGATACAAAATAAAATCAAACAAAATAAGATATCAAAGTCAAAAAGTTAAGTTAAATAAAATAAAGTTAAATATAATACAATAGAATAAAATAAAAAATAAAAATAAAAATAAATGCAATAAAACAAATTAAAATAAAATCAAGATAACTAAATGCAAAATTTTGTCAAATAATAAACCTAAATTGAATCAACTAAAGTAAAATAAATATAAAATTAAAAAATTAAATAGAAATAAAAAGTTGAGTACAATAAACTAAATTAAAATAAAATAAGATTAATTGTAAGAAGTTTTTCTTTCCCCAAATTCACTTAGATTTATTCAGTACGTCCTTGTTCCCAATAAAAATTTCACACCTTCTGCACTACCAACCACTCCAAAAACAAGCCGAATTAATAGCATTTCCTTCGCTTCTTCAACACATTTAAATTTTGACATTTTACACTCTGTACCTGTCAATAATATTGACAGCCGAAGAAGATGAATTCCCGTAGCTACGTTGCTACAACTTTTTGACCAGCTGATATTTAGCAATAATATAAAAGTTTGATCACAAAACGTAAAGACGTACAGAGATTCATGTGCATACATACAAACATACTTATAATATATTTACGCATACGCTTTTTATAGAAAGCGTAAAATATGAGGCAGTGTGTACTATGTTGTTTACGTTTATGTAAATAAATATATGTGGCTAAAGTTTTCGCATTGTTGAGTAGCTTATACTATAACACGATGAAATTTATTTTGTCCAAGAAACATGGAGGGCAATAAAAATAGCAACAAAAAAGTAAACATTTTAATTTTGGCAAATTTAATTTTACTTATTTAAAATAGTTCCATTCAGTCTGCAATGCCTGCCGCGATCCAAAGCATTTTAAAAGGGTGGTTAAGGTCAGCGGCCGGCACATTCTTCCCTGTTTGTACCAACGATTTTGAATGGCTTTTACGGCCCTTTTATGGTCAAATATATTTTAGAGAATATGTAGAAGTCACAGCAATCCAAACGGTTTATAGTTAGAATGTGATTTCTAGTCAAAAATTCCCTGATCGGTGAGACGGGGTAAATCAGGCAAAAATCGGCAGCTTCCTTCTTTGTGATATTCAGGTCGCATACGACTAGTAAAATACACCAAACAAATACACTCAGAGATTCGCCATTGCCGTGGGGCGACCGCTGTTAGAAAAAACTTTTTCTAATTTACATAGATGTTACCTGAACCAGGGATCGAACCAGGTCGTACGAAGTGGTAGTACGCTTCACTAACCGCTCAGCTACAGCGGCCGCTATGCATTATACATTAGACAAATTAGGGGTATTCACGGTGCATACTGTCTAGCACATCTATGCACCATGCTAGACAGTATGCACCGGATTTTGAATACCCCTATTGTCATATGAATGGTGCCTCTGGTCCAACTGTACATATTTTAGATCAGTGATTCACAAAGTGGACCAGGTGGAGCCCTAGGGGTCCACGGGAGATTCGACAAGGGTCTACGTTGGCGTGACAAAAATATGGGGGTCCACGAAATTTTATCTGGTTTCGATAGTAGGGTTCAAACGATACTATCGATATTGAGTAAGCATCGATACTGACGGTATAAAAATGAGTACTTTAATACTCGATACCTAATTTGGTGATTTTACTCGATACTTTGCAAAGTACTCGTAGTATCGAATACTTTTTAAAAAACACACTTTTTAAATTTTTTCTTCCATTGGCAAACCAATTTTCTTTGCTTATATGGATTACTATCATTCAATTTTGTCCATCACTTAAGATAAACTGAAATTTCGTGTAGTCTGTTGCATAACATAAACCAAATAAGTTAAAGTTGAATGGCCTTATTCATAAAAATTAAAGTAGGTTTAAAAAGCTTAATAAAACGACATTTTATACATTTTTCAGTTTATAAACCGTTTTTATTTTTTATGAATAAGGCCATAAAACTTTACGCAAAGTTCATGTGAGGAGTTTATTTAGTGCTCTTAAAAAATAATAATAACTCCTCAGAGCTTCTTCTTTCATGGCTTTACTGGCTCAGTTTTTTTAAACTTGCAAGCGTGTAATCACATTATTTTAATAAATGGAACACAAGAATATATTTTATTTTTCTTTTTGCTACTCGGAATTTAGTTTTGAAACTCACTCGCAATGCAAAAAAAAATCGTTAGATTTAATCTTCCCATTTTCTGATGAGCTTTGGGAATATGTTAGAAATGAGCATTAGGGGGTCCACCGAAACCAGTAAAGTTTCGAAAGGGGTCTACGAGAAAAGTAAATTTGGGAACCTCTGTTTTAGACTAATACAATCCATGAAAATAAGGAAAATGCATTTAATAATATTTGTAATTATTTTTATTTATAATTAGACTTCTTATCCACCTCAATTTATCATTATTCAATATCTTTTAAATATGTATCAATATTATAATTATTATTTGTGTCACATTTCGCAAACAATATCAATATGTTTATGCAATTTCTTTTAACCTAATAACAAATATCACTTATAAAATATAGTATTAAGTACATCAGTGTTTATCATTCTTTGTAAAGAAATAAAAAAGCGTATGTCGAAAATATAAAAGAGTAGCTAAGAAACCGGAGAGAGCTTACAAAATACGCAAAACAAAAATCAGATTATGCTGCACAATTCAATCTACTTAAGAGATTGTTAATCAACCAATACGTTTACGTGTAGTACCGTACCTTCGAATTTATAATAATCATTAAATGTGTGGTGTATTGATTTATATGTAAATATTAGAATTAGAATTTTTCTGTTGTTATCATATCGTAATAAAGCCATTACGTAATTTTTGTTTACAGTCTAAATCTTTTTGTTTCCTTTTCCTTGTTTAAATTAATTCCATTGCTGTAATATTTAAGCATTTTAATTAATTAATTAATACTTTGTTTGATACGTTATTACACTCATCAAGTGAACATAAATCGATACGTAATTTTGTTACTTTGTTAGCGCATTGGTAATGCGTTTATGTAAATACTATTTATTTCTTCCTCTGGGGTTACTATATGCTTTCGTTAGGGAGCATTTTAGCTAGATGTCTTATCAAAATACTGCCTTGCGTAAATATAATGCTAAGATTAATCGTTCTTAAGGGAAGGAACAGCATTGTAGGGTGCGTACTGAGAATTGGTTATCTAGTAAATTAAACTTAAAAAAAAAACGGACAAAAAATAAATAAAGCAAAATAAGCATTTCAGGTGGGCATATGAAGGCAGCTTACATATGAATGAGCGGTAACGAATTCGCTAAAAGAAGTTTGACAAAACATCAAAGTGACCTCTGTATGTTCTAAGATTTTTCTCTGATCCTGTTAGCTGTTGTAGTCGTTAGTAGGGTTCGTCCGAAGTTAGATTATTCGGCTAAAGCCGAAGACGAACCGAATGTTCGGATGGGATCTAATAATCGTCCGATTACCGAAGCTGATGATTTACTTTAAAATTAAGTAAATCGATAATTTTTTTTTTTTTAATTAGCACTATTTTGCATTTTTAAGGGCACATAAAATACAAAATACATATAAACGTATTTATGTATGTCTTATGTATTAACAAAGAAATTCACTTTTTCATAAAATAATAGTAGTCAGTAGGCTTGGGCAGCTTTGGAACTAAGGAGCGAAAGAGCCGACCATTTTTGATTGAGCTAGGTCATTAGTTCGTTCATTAAAGTGTGTGTTGATGTTTAACAAAAGCCTTTCGCTTTCAGATGCCAAAGCAAAGCGCAATTTAGTCGCATTTCGAACACAAAATTGAGGAAGAGAAAATATTTCCACAAGCATTGTTGGTGGCTTTCATGGAAATTTGAATCACCATATGAAAGCCAAACATCCTTTCGTGACTTTGGAGAAAGACGAATGAATAAAGACGACTTAATTGTATCTTTATTTCAGAGGACCACCGAAATGTAGAAAAAATTAGTTTTTTACTTTACAGATTAATTTCAACTATTATATGTACATTAGCCGGCATCACTCCCCATACAAAAAAAAAAATAGGTACCGTGTTTCCATTGGAATTATAAACTGTTTTAAATATTAAGACGTCCACCAAAATATTGCAGAAAAATATTAAGATTTACGTGAGGTGGACCGATTTGAAAATACCTCCAAAAATGGAGTTTTTGTGAATAAAAATGGTTTCTTAAAGATTTTTTTGAAAAAAAAATTCCCTCAAATGACAAAACGGTATAAGCTTAAAAAATTTGCATAAAAATATTAAAAAAAAAATTTAAAAAAATTTTAAACGGAATCGTAATAATGAGATTTTTGATGCTGTTTTTAACTTTTTTCAAAGATTAGAAGAATTATAAATTATGTATACCATTAAATTGTAATACATAATCCAAAAACAAATATAGATATCGGCTTTCAGCCGATTATGAAAATATTGCCGAATGTTCGGTCGGAATCTGGTCATTAGTTATTTGTCCATAGCTGTTTGAATGCATGCATAGAGTTTGATCAAGATGAGCAAAATTTTATCTTCATGAATTCAAATAGTCCGGGCAATCTAAAAAAGAATTTATTGTTTACTGCTTGCGAAAAGCTATATGCCAGATATATTCCTCACTGCACATTGTCCGATCTCTTAACTCTGTTTCCAGTATGCCAAAGTAACGGAGTTCATCTTTTCGAGCATACAAGTGTGGTTAATTGTGCCAACATTTTGCAGTTCTCCTAAAACTTCTACATGAATTCGATTTGCCATTTATAATCGCGGGTTTGTACATATATTATTAATCCGATGATATTGAGTTTATTTAAGGGGTTTTGCCTTGCCGACCTTGTTTAAAAAGACATGGGAGAGTTTAATTCTTCAATAGTTAATGCGACTTTCCTATGCTAAGAAGGCTTCTTTGTGCAGAGAACTCTAGAGTGCAATATTGATTGAATAGCGCTGGTTGCACAATATTATTGTAAATATTTTACGACTCGGTTAGTTTTTTTTCGCGTAATTGCATACCAGAAGGCGTTTAGGTATGCAATTATGACGCCTAGATAAGACTATTTACATATGTATAACGGCAAGTTCCCGAGTGTTTTTTAAGCAGGAGTCTACGCCCTTTGGCGGTGTACATAGCTAGAAACTACCTCTATGAGAGAATTATAATCCTTAACGACATCATCTTAGTGAAGAAGACAGTCCTGCACCTGCTTCCTGAGTGTGAGGCTGTCACACGAGAAATAGGCCTAGGCTAAATAAAGCCAAAGGATGATCATTTACACTCCATACTTCCAAAAACTTGTTTCAATGTTCTAGGAACTGTAGAACTAGATTAGGTGTTTAGAAGAGCAAAGGTCATAAAAGATCTTTTAGGTCATAGAGCGTAACTCTTAACTATCATTGCTTTTGAATTTTCTCTGTTTAATATTTTCTACGAAGAGAACTACATAGCCACTTGTTCTCTTACGAGAAAATATAAAACACTGACATTGACTCCGCATGAACTAAACGGCCGACTCTTAAGCTTTACGAATTAAGCAAAATTTGTAGGGGTCATTCTCGACAGAAAAATTAGCTGGAAGCCGAACATAGTCCAGCGTTATGAGAAGGCGTCTGTGGCTTTATATTCGTGGAAAAGGGGCATTGGTAAGAAATAGGGGTTGAGCCCGAGTATATGCCGCTGGATCTACTCAGTGGGGTTTAGAACGTTTCTCTTTTATTGAATTATAGTATGGTGGCTGGCCTTGAGAAAGGCCTCAAATTTTAATTCATTCAGAGTACAGAAGATTAGTATGACTTACATAAGCGGAGAAATCCGGACAATGCCAAATGATGCTTTAAATGTCTTTTTGCATCTTCTCTAACTAGATCTAGTTGGTCAGCAGACGGCATCTCTTGTTATGTTGAAACTATGGTTCTGGATAGCAACTTCGTTATCCCAAACAGGGGGGAATGGGCAGAAAACTACTATACTTCACCCGATAGTAAAGTAATTTTCCAGATTCTTCCGGACAAAGAACGCATTGGTATGCCTTCGCCTCTCGCAAGCTGCTTTTAAGGGAATTTATCTATGCTCGCTCGAGCGAGAGCTGGCTGCAAACTACGACCTCTCGAATATCTATGCAAATTTGGCCTAGGTGGGATCGATAAAGGTATTGAAGCTTATATTATCTAAGGAGGGAGGATATATCTCACAAAATGTGTGCTTTAACAGGCTGCTACCTTATTATAGGTAAACATGCAGGTCGGCTCAGAGTGTCTTACCATAGATACCGCAGAAGTTCCAAGAACTATGAGGAGGAGGAGACAGTTCTCCATCTTCTCTGTAACTGTCCTACATTATCAAGAATCTGGTTGCGCTTTCTGAGGTCTGCTTACTTTAGTGACCTTTACTCTTAGTCGTGATATCCCAACGGGCCTTCAATGCGTGGCCTATGTGTTTAACTGCGTAGTAGTGACAGCTGCATCTACCTACCAGCCAGCAAATTCTCAAATCTTATTCTCCCTTTTCTGTTAAACACATTCATATAAAAATTTTTTAAGAATTTAGGCAATTTCGAACCGCTAGTTGTAAAAAATGCAAGGAAGGAAACCTTTGTACCAACTCTCACTCACTATACTGATGATCTCATAGCCGTGCCATCACAGCCGCCCAAAATAAAGCAGTGTAATTACGAATACTTATTTGATTAATAAGAACTAGAAAGCGATAACAATTATACAATACAATTTTAGTTTTTAAATATATTTATGTATGTATATAGTACTAGGCTAGAAATGTTTCCTCTCGAATAAGCTATAACAATATCAAATGCTTGATTATGATAATAATGGTTTGGTGGTGATAATGATTGTGTATAATGATTGACAATGACAATGACAGTAGCATTAAATGGCTATGAATAAATGGCAACATCGATTTTGTGATTTTTGTATTTCGCTTATAAAAAGCTTTAATCTAAGCATGCCTTTCTGCTTTTATACTCGTAAGGATGTACAGATGTATGCATGTATGTATGTATATATAAGTAATGCTTGCTTGTATAAGTAAATATGTATTTCATTTGTGTGATGCAAGTTTTGTCTTTTATTTGGTTTTTTTTATATTTTTATATTTAGCAATATCGTTAGACATTTTTTAGGTTGATTAGTTTTTGGTATAAAGCATAAGTTGATTTGGGGAGCGTTTAGAATGCGGTGAGAGAGTTAGTGAAAATTTGTAGCTTTTTTACTTGTAGACAATATAAATAGATACGAACGATGCTCGCATAGCCATTTGGGTAGGCATTGGTTGAGATTTTTTTCTTTGAATTTTTAATACTTTTTTTAGATATAAAATTTTTATATTTTTGTTTGTATGCAAATATGTAGGATGTATCAGTACATATATGTTGAGTTTTTTGTTTTTAAAAAATTACACGTACGTATACAAAATAAAGAGTTTATGACATGAGTTCTGCATATATTTGTAATTATACATATGTATGTTTGTATGTATGTATATTCACCTTAAATGAATTAAACTATGCTTAAGCGTAAGTACTGTACAATTATGGTCATTTCTGCATTTCATATGTTTTTCAATGCTTTAATTTTATACATTACACACTTTTTTTTACAGATTATACTTTCCATTATTAAATGCTAATGATGTAAATATTCAATGTTTGTGTCTATGTCTTAATATGCAGGAACAGTACACCTATATATATTAAGGTGGTCCTTAAAAAATATCAATATTTTAATTTTGCATAAAACACGCCTTTATTTTGTTCTACATAAAAAATAAAGACGACGTCCACGAGAACTTCAAAATTTTTAAATTATTTTTAGTGCTTAAATTATTTAGACTAAAATTTTACTACGCGAGTTTTGTTCCGACCAAAACTTATGGTTTGTTGTTTGGTGTGTACTCATTTTATTGACAGGACATATTACTTTAACAAAAAAAAAAAACTATGAAATCATAGCCCGAAAATCGAAAACAAAAATACCATTTTTTCAAATTCAAAAAATGGTGGTTTGAGCTCATGAAGTCCTTTTCAACCCTCCGCTATACAGAACTTTTCTTAGTATTTTTCAAATTAATTATTTGTAAACTTAGAAAAATTATGAAAAATGCTGTGCTTATTCCGAAGAACTTAAGGAAATTACAGTCTTTGGCGCTGAATTTCGCGCGATAAATCCCTTTGGCGAACACTATGAATTTACATGAAAAGTTTAAAATAAAAGATATATCAAATTTATCAGATTAAAATTTTATCAAACCTTTGAAGCGGCTCGTAAAAATTATTTTAAAATGTTCGTGGAAGTCCTTGTTTGGCACATGCAACAAAATAAGATGGTGCCTCAAAGAAAATCTAGATTTTCATATGTTAAGGACCACCTTAATATACTACATATGTACATAGGATACTTATTATGCAAATACCTCATTTTATGCATGGTTTTACAATACGAAATCGCAGTATGAAGGTAAATAAATATATTTTTGTATG
This sequence comes from Rhagoletis pomonella, assembly GCF_013731165.1. Taxonomy (NCBI): domain Eukaryota; kingdom Metazoa; phylum Arthropoda; class Insecta; order Diptera; family Tephritidae; genus Rhagoletis; species Rhagoletis pomonella. The sequence continues at coordinate 38,632,912 of NW_023458559.1, read as the reverse complement.
AATTCATACGGCATGCCATGGGGCATAACTATACAGAAATGTCTATATTTTCATATGAATACGTTTATGTATATGTATATATGACTTTGGGCGTATGTAGTATATGAACACTGAATGCTTGTTTGTATGTCAATGCAAGTGGGGGATTTACGAGTTTTTTTTTGCACATTTCATATTTGCGAAATGCACATGTATGTATGTATGTATGTTAGTATGTGTTTGCATACATATAAGTATGTACATATGCATGTATCTATATTTTGATGCGAATAAATGTATGAGCTGTGTTGTTAATTGTGTTGTTCTGGCTTTTAATGAGTTTACAATTTTTCATATATTAATTTACGTACGAATATTTATGCATGTAATGTCTTATGCGTTCGGTGAGTTGAATGTAGTTGCATTTGTTTTTGCATATTGCCGTTGAAAAAATAAATTTGGTTTTCTCCTTTTACTTATTTGTTGCTGGAAACAATTTTGCAAATTTTGTTCTGAAACTAATAAAAAATTTAGATGCATGAAATGTTATAACATATGCAGGAAATGATCGGAGTTGTATATTCTGGGTACGTTCAGAATGCAGAAATGCGTTCTTTTACAACTATACTTAAGACTTTGTCTTAGAGTAAAACTATGAAGTGAAGTAAAACAATAAAAAATCTTAAATTAGATTAAACGACCAGTAGAGAAAGGAATGCAAAGGAATTGAAAGCAGTTTTTGTGTAGCTCTCTTATTTGCTTTGACGGCTACCTAGCCTTGTTTAGACCAGTCAATTTCTTAACCATTTTCGTTTAGCTCAACTGATGCTGGACGCTAGATTGGTGCTCATACAATAATAAAAATTTGAAATTTGTAAGCTTATTTTGAGACGATTTTGTGGTCATACATATTTTCGTCCTTGGAGAGTACTAAAAACAGCGAAAATAGAAATATCTTGTAAGCTTATTTTGGGAAATTTTCGTCCCGGGAGTGTCCTAAAATCAGCAAAAATCTAAGTTTCGCATCCACTAAAAAGTACCTGACTGTTCATAAAATTAAACACTTTAACAAGCGGTTAATAGTTTTCTCTGGAAGCGTAAATATAAATTAATAAACCGAAAAGTTACAACGCCTCTATATTTTTCTTTTTAACCGGACTATAGGTTGATGTTGGCAGGTAACTCATACGCCATGGCAAGCGAAAATTTCGTTTAGCACACAAGTAGTATTTATGTACATAATGACTGGAAGTAATATTACTGAAGCATAGCAATTCAACTAAAATGAAGCAATGTATATTGGTTAATTGTGCATTTCCTTGAAACTGCTAGAGGCAGACTTGTAAGTTATCCATAGAACTCTTGCCTGACTATAACAGGGCGAAGATCTTAGACTTGCTTAATAGATAAAGGACAGAAGTATTTGGAATTGTGGCAGCGATAGCAGTAATAGGACAAACTGTAAAATTTTTGAGGAAACACTGCTGCCAAACAACCAGTTAGCTTAAAGAAAGATAAAAAATCAAAAGTTTATAGAATAATATGTGTGTGTGTTTTTTTGTACAAAAAGTAAAGAAAGGGTTAAAGCCTTAGGACAGGTGCTTCGGTACATATGGTTTGCAATTAGGAGAATTAAAAAAATTTAATTACACAATTTTTTCCTCCCCATTTTTTATAGAATTTAGTTTGCTATATGTGGTCACAAAGTGTTATTTGATCATTGCACTATTTGCTCGAATAAGCTACCTTTTTGTTTTTTTTTTTTAACAACTCTGCAATGTGTTTACGTATTGGAAATTGATATAGACTTTCTTCGTCAGATAGTCTAGAACTTGTTACTGTAATTTTGCATGCTCTTAAGTGAACTATGGTTACGTGTTTTATTCCAAAATAAATATGTACATATGTACTTAATTACACTCCTTATTTCCATATGTCTTTTTCTGAGTTTTTTCTTTGACTTTCACATTTTAAACTGTATTAGTACATTCTTTTTTTTTTTTGTTATATGTCTTGTAATTAAGTATTTTAATTTGTTTTATTTCCAATTACAGTAGTAGTTAGCATGTATTGCGGCATAAAAAACTATTTTTTATTTTCTGAAAATAAACTTTTCTTGCAAAACAAAATTAGAGTGATTTACTTTTTTGCATTTGGACGGTTTTTTCGCGCCTTTTTTAATGGGGCTTATATAAATTGCGTTAAGTACTGATGTTATAAGAGATATTTTTTTAAATTCAAAAATAGTTTATAAAAATAATTTTATAAAAAGTTAAGTTGTAGAAAAAGAATTATAAAATAATTAAAGTAATAGTTTCTTGAAAAACTACATTGCGTGACTTCTAAGTATTACACAACTTTGGTTTATAGAAATAACAGGAAACCAATTACTAAGCAGCCTACTACCGTAAGGGAAACTTAAAATTTTAAAGGGTTAGAAAATCTATGTTTATACTTTTTCAGTTTAAAAAAATGTCGAAGATTCATCTCAAATATGCTTAATTAATAAAAAAAATCTCTTTATGAAAATCTTCCTCAGCACTCGAGTTTTTACTAATCCTCTCTAAGAACTGACTAGCACAGGTCTCTTTTTTTGAGAGATCTACCTAAATTTCAGGGCTCGGAACAATTGCAAAACTACTTTAAGGACGAGAAAAAGATAAAAGGCATATACAAATACGTTTTCAAAAAACTCCAAAATATCTCGAATTAATCCAATACGAACCAAAATAATTGCTAAAAGCACAGTTCTTGAAAAAGTTAGAAACATAAAGCTCTGAAAAGCCCTAAAAAACGTGAATGCGATATACATTTTGATAAATGCCAAAATATTTTGAAATAATCCCGTTTAGGTCATAAAATGCCAAAATATCCCGAAATAACCCGAAAATTAAAAAAACAAGTAAGAAAGTCTAAGTTCGGGCGGGGCCGAACATTAAATACCCGGCGCAAGTATTACATATATGCCTTTTCACCTTTCCGAAAGCTACAGCTACATGGTAAGCCGGGGTGTATCAATTTTGAATAAATTAGCGTCCTTAAATTTCGAAATATTGACGTTTCGAGCATTTCTAAAATTTACCGTTTTATGAAGAGCGTGGTTATTGGCGTGGTTATTGTCCGATTTTGCCCATTTTCAATGCCATCCGTCCTACGCCCGAAAGAAGTACACGTGCCAAGTTTCGTTAAGATATCTTAATTTTTACTAGAGTTATCGTGTGCACAGACGGACGGACAGACGGACGGACGGACGGACGGACGAACGGACGGACGGACAGACAGTCACCGCTTAATCGATTTCTCTTTTCATCCTGATCATTTATGTATACATTTGTCTATATCTATCTCGATTCGTTTTGCCTGTTACAAACAACCGTTATGTGAACAAAGTTATAATACCCTTGTGCACAAGTGCGCTCGGGTATAAAAATCCGAAAAGTCTTGAAAATACCCGAAGCAATTCAAAAAAATTCGCGGAAGATATAAAAAAATAAATAAAATAAATAAAAAATAAATAGATATCAAAATAATCCAGAAAAAGTGCAAAAAATTCACACAAGCACAAAGAATAACAAAAAAAAATCTTGTACTATCCGGAAAAAATCCAGAAAATTTCTTTAAATGTCTCGAAAAACCTGAAGAAGGAAGTTAAGCACCGAAACCGGTTTGTCTTCAAACCAAATTTAGCTAGGGATGACGGAAAATCGTTGCACAATACATCAAAGGAAAGTCTCTTTTTCCGAGAGACCTACTTTTATTTTTAAAGCACGAACCACTTAATAATAATAATAAAAGATTGGCGCTTACACATATTTATGGCGTGCGCCTTGATGTTGTCACACAAAGCGGAGGGACCTACGGTTTTACGCCGACTCCGAACGGCGGTTGTATTTTTATGAGAAGCGGTTTTTCATGGCAGAAATACACTCTGAGGTTTGCCATTACCTGCCGAGGGACGACCGCTGTTAAGAAAAAACCTTTTTTCTATATTTTTTGCGATGTTGCTTTGACCAGGGTTTGAACTGCTGCGGAGTGGAAGCGCGCACTGCTTACCACTACACCACAGCGGCCGAACCACTTACAAAACTATATAATAGACATAAAAAATTATAATGAGTGTAAAACGAAAAGTTCCAAAAAGTCTGAAAAATCTCGAAAGAATAAAAAAAAGATCACGGAAGATCATGAAATGTAAGACATTAATTATACGGAAATATTTCGAAAAAAAACTCGGAAAGGACAAAAAAAATCTATTAGTGTAAAGTGGTTCGTTTCGGAGAGGAGAAGTTCATAGTTATGTTTTAAGAGCTTTGCCGTCTGTTTGAAACGTGGAGTTTAATTAAATTACAAAAAAGTTTTATGATATAAAAATATGGTAGCCAAACGGATTGTCTTGGTGAGAAACTTCATAGATATATATTTGGCGAGGGTTACCACCTGTTTGAAAAGTCGAGTTTAGTTTTGAAAAGGCTTCATTTCAAAACTACGCGCAGGAGGGTTGCCACCTATTAAAATTTCAAAGACAAGTTGAGTTGAAGGAAGTAGGTAATTCAAATATGTATCACAATATACATAGGTGTCAGACGGAAGAGGTCTATGAAAGTTCTAGTTTAGACATGGGGCTTGGCGTGACAATTGTAATCAGCTATAGCTTTGGAATCATGCGTTGCATAAGATAGGTATTTAGTGTAGCGACATATGTCACTAAAGTAGGCGCTTATGTTAAACTACAAGGAGGCGTGGCACATGCTTTAGGCGTGACATTTTTAATCAGCTATTTGTTCACCTTAAGCGACGTCGGGTCATCTGCTAAATAAAAATCTATAATATACAAATTTGTTGAAATGAATTTCTTTATCAAAACTGACCCCGAGTTTTTGGGATTCTCACCACACTCTTATAACCATACACTAACATTCCTTTGAGGTTGTAAAATATTTTTGTATTTTCCGAGGTTGATTTGAAATTGTCAAACAAATTTTGTATTTGAAATGAATTGAGCTTCGGTATTGGGTTGTATCTCGCCGTAAACTTGTTGTGTTTTAAAATATTATTATTGAAAAAAAAACATCAGTTACTGCATATTAATCGTGCTGAAGGCTCATTGAAATTGAGAGAGTCTGTAAAAATATTTCTGCTACTGTTATTTTAAATTAAAAAAAGCATAGAATTAATCCTAGGTTTTTGGTATAAATTTTATTTTATTTTAACTCAATTCATTTTCATAATTTTTTTGATAAGCTACAATGTATTCGAATTTTGAAAAAAGTAAAGAAGTAAATAAAAATAATTACTTAATACTGCTTTACAATTAACACATGCGTAGAGCGATTTGTTTTCAAAAGTAGCGGCATAATATAAGTATGTATATATAGTACATATCAATTTTTTCTTTATAAATATGCTTAGGCGGTTTTAAACTTAGACAATATCTTGTAAAAAGCTAACAGTTTCATATACAATTACATACAGTTTGCTGTAAAAAATATATACATAAACTATAATACAAATTCTGACAATCTTTACATACATATACGCCATATTAATTTGAGGTGAATTTATTGATATTTTATACATTGCTAAGCGCAAAAAAAACAATTATAAATACATAAGAAAAGTGAAAATAAAAAAAAACGCATTGCGTTTTCAAGCACATCATTTTCTAAGAAAAAATCATTAAATGTACAACTTTAAAACAACTGAATCTTTAGTTCCTATTGCCGACTAGATGATGTACTTGTAATAAATACAGCTTAATCTTTTTAAAAAAGCTCGACCCTGAATATGCTTTCTTCAAAAATTCTTGAAATTGTTATTTTTACTTTGAATAACTACATACATGACTGCTCGTTTTATTTATTTATTTTTGTTTTTTTAATTTTATATTTATTTCATTTTAATACTATTTATTTATGTGTTTTTGTGTGTACTATGTTAGTACATATTCATGCATGTTACTTCGTTTGTGTACAACTACTTTTAAGTGTCATTTCTTTAACTATTTGAATTCATTAATCAAGCTTTTTGTTCAATTTTATAACTGCTACAAATTATCAGTTTAGCATATTTGTTTTAAATTTTTGCATTTTTAATTTTCTTTTAATGTTAAGCTACAAATTTTACAACAGTTAATGATTTTCTTACGCAATTCGCTTCTGTTCTCTTTAAATTTATATTTTAAGCGAAAATTTACGGCTCGGCGGCAACAATGTGTTTGTGTTTATATGTATGTGCAGCCAAGGTCAGGTTGCCTTTGCTTAAATAAATAAAAAATTAAAGGAAGCTTTAAAAGCTTGAAAAAAAAACAATTAAATCTTTAGAAATTAATTCGAACTAGGAAATTAATACTTTGCATTTTACTCCGCTCCAAAACTTTAATTTCTTTCCAAAAATGTTAACTTAATTCGGAAAATGTTGGCAGTAAAAGCTTTCGTCCAACGCCTGACCTTTTAAGCTTTGAGACTGAATAATTTCAGAAGTCATTCCGCAATTGAATTAAACTTGTATGAGAGCTTTCGAAGGCGCGTATCTGGCTCACCAAACTGTTTTAGGCGGGTTCCAATTAAAGTATTTTTCACCGAATAAATTTTATAAATTTCAAGCAGCAAAACCTCTCACTGATCGTCACTCTTGTAGATGTGCATAGAGCAAAAATTCTCCCTATGTATTACTGTGATAAGTTATTAAGAAAAACATTCCTACTTGAAAGCTTAAGTGAAATCTTCTTCATAATACGTTGGCTTATCCAGCCTTGTGGCTCACAATTCCCAAAAGCTTTCTATATGTGAAAAGATCCGAATATTTGACACAATTTAACTGAGAATGAAGTTTTTTCTTGCTAGCTTTTTCCAGGATGCTTTAAACGCTCGAAAAACAACCAAGTACATTTATTAAACTATTTGGAATTAGAAAATCAAGAAATAATTTGCTTTTACTCAGTTAAAAAAAATTGTATTTCTTCAAGCTAAAGGAAGCTTTAAAAGCTTGAAAAAAACAAGCCAATTTTAAGAAAATATTTTATTCCGCTAAAAAATTGTTACTTGATTTTTCGCAGTGAAAACTTTTTTCTAACGATCAATATTTTGAGCTTAAAAGTTCAACACCTTTTTTGAAAGTCATCCGACAATTTATTAAAATAATTTAGCTTAACTTTCAACGGGGCTCATTTCCATTATCACACATAAGTTCTCAGAAACCCAAAATGCGGATTATCAAGCTTCTTTAAGCTCTATTTGAATTCTATATAGACCCGTCCCAAAGAAGGAATTTTATGCCGGAAAAGATTTTCTAGGCTTTGTTTAAATTTTAAACAGAAAAAGCTCTTATTGATAGGTACTCATGTAGATGTGCTCAGAGCGAAAATTCTACCTGGGCATAACAGTGATACATTATTAAAAAAACAATACTTCCCGAAGATTTATTGAAAGCTTATATAATATGGGAGCTTATCCAGTCTTGTGGTTCAAGCTTTCTATAGGACAAAATATCCCGTTATCTGACACAATTTAACTCTCTTCGAATCAGAATGTCAATGTAATTTTAATTCATATTTTATTGCAATGCAAAATAAATTTAGGGTGAAGGACTTGGCGCAAAATTTATTGTAAATGAAAGCTCTGCTAGTTACTTCACGGGAATTTAAATAACCTCACTCTTGCAAGTAAGATCAAAAGATTAAACTTTCGAATAGGGCTTTTTCAGTTTAACTTGATATTTTTAAGCTTTAAGCCAGAAAGTTTCTGTCTTTCTAATCTTTTAATATGATAAAAAAAACGCCAGCTTGTGCTCAAATACTTTTGAGAAAGCGCTCGCACACGCCATTAAAATTTAGATCTTTAAACTTCGAAAGCTTTCTTCAGCAGTTAGTCAAAAAAGGCTCTTATAAATATTTGGTTAGGAAAGCCTTAAAAAGTACCTAAACGCATGTTCACATGCATAAAAATCTTTGTTTCCGTTATTTTAACTTCATATCTTTACGATTTCAAAAGATCTTAAAGTTAGAAACATATGGTAACATACATTTTTAGTAACTTTCGGCACTCAGGCTTGTGGTTGTTGTGCATAAAAAAAATTAGTATGTTATCAGCTTCTTTATAAAATAGTTAAAGAGTTTTTCTAATAAAATTTTTTTATAATGTATGTACATATTATTTTTTTACTCTTTTTTGTAACCCGCCTTGGCTGTGTAATACAAATACATTTTATGAAATCTTCAAAAGAATGCTCTCAAATAAGGTATGGCAAATTCTTAATTTGTTGAAAATAAATCAAATGCAATGTTACGGTACACATTAAATGGTGTAAAGCACTTAAGTAATTTTCTTAAAAAATAATAATTAAAAGCTTAAGATCTTAAACAAGGTTTTAATTTAAAAATAAGCTTCAAGTAATAGTTTTATTAAGCTCAGTAGTGTTGGAAAATTTCGTTTTTAATTTGAATCAGTGTGAGTCCAGCTTTTTACGTGTGGAGAGCTTATTAAGCTTTTCATGTCTAACGCACACAAAAAAAGCCTTTTACTGTCTATCACTGATTAAAATTTTCTCCTTATTGTCCCGAAATCAATTGAGTTTCACATTACAAAAAAAACCCTTTCAACAGAAAGCTTTAAAGTAACTAAGCTTACAAGTGATTATGACAACTCAAAAAGCTTTTATAAACTAATAATAACTAGTAATAATGATAAACTATTAAATATAAACAATTAGTTTCGTTAAAAAATAAACATTCAAAGCATTTTATTTTCAGCCAATTTTATCATTTCCTACACAAACTCAACCTTATTCGCACTTCTTCAAGTGTTTCAATTTATTAAATTATTCTATTGTTAAGTAACTTTGTAATTGTAAGACTGTAGTTCGATATAGTTTTGCGTTATTTTTTATTATTTTTTTGTGGCTTTTGGAAAAAAATTACTTTTATATAAAAATGTAACTAAATCAGAGAAATAATTCTCATGCTATTGCACTCCCTGACATTGTTGTCGCCTGACGATCACTCTGCAAATCACGATTGCGTTCATGCTGCTCAGTTTCGGAACTGTAAAGAGTGGAGAGTAAGTAAAGTTTTAAATTTTAAAATA
>NW_023458559.1:38579476-38623753 GCF_013731165.1 Rhagoletis pomonella | reverse complement strand
GGAACTGTAAAGAGTGGAGAGTAAGTAAAGTTTTAAATTTTAAAATACATTTTTAGAAAAATAAAAATTAAAAAATAATCGGCCAACCCAAAGAGAGAGCTCTCTTTTCAATTTCAAATCTCTCCCAAGGCTGCCAGTATATACTATATCACAATTGGTCCCACTTACTTAGAGCGCACTGCTATTGGACTACCGGGTGCAATATCCGCCGGTGGTGCATTGTTATTATTTGTAGTTGATGCCCGTCGACCATTGCCCGATTTGAAAACAAATATCGAGTCATTTTCAATTTCATTCTCAATCTGCTAAAGAAAAAAAAAAAAGAAAAAAAAATATCTACTGTTCCAACAAAAATTCTGTATTTTGGCCACTTACTTGACGTTTATAGGACAAACGTTCGCTGGAGACCGAACCACATGACGAACTTTCCGACACAGCTTGCGTAACTGTAGCCACTGTGGGTGGACTACTCGGTCCAGGGAATCGTTTTGAACAAACTTGGGATTGTATGTGTTCACAGATGCGACGGAAACGACGAATATTACCTAAGAAATGGATGAAAGGTTTTTATGAGCAAAATTAAAACCGACTTCAATTCTCATATAAAAAAAAATATATATACACATATATCTCATGATCCACTTATCGGATCTTAGTATGGGACCACCTCTGAGATACTACCTTTCTGATGCAAAAAGAATTATCGGAATCGGTTGACGTGGTCCAAAGTTATGCGGTAACATACATAGAAAAAAAATATTCCGACGAACTGATAAACTCCTTTTTTTGGAAGTGGGTTAAAAATACATATTCAGTTGACGAGTGATTGAAAGAAATTCTGGAAAAGAGGCCTTCTGAAGACCTTTTTTTTTTGATTTTTTAAATTATCGGCCTTCTGCGCCCAACTGTTCACTCTTTTTCTGTTGTTATGCTTTATGGAATATCCTTAATATCAACGTTATATTATTGAGCTATGCTTAGAAAGCGAATTTTTAAAGAATAATGACAGAGTTCAAGTTTAACTTGACTCTAGACACGAACTTACATTCCTGATGCGAGCGTTCTCTTTACTTGACTTCCGTTACTTTTGAAAGAAGCCATCTGTATTCGAATTGCAGGTCTATTGGAAGATCTTCTGGCACTAAGAAGGCAACATATGATTTCCTCGCGTCTATTAAGGATGTGTAAGGGACATTAACCTCGCAAACGCTGTGAACCCAAGAAGCTAGTGTTGAGGTGATTTTACCAAGTCACCTTCCGGGCAACTGCGACATAGCGGATCAAGTAATACTGCGTGAATAACGATTGGACAGTGATTAGTTAAAACCCCACCAAGAGCGAGAACTGCAATTTGGTCGACCCACGGCCAGAAATACCGATCGCACATGACCTGGTGCTCGCTGAGGTGACATCTATCTAAGAGTGTGCCACATGTGATCTATGGCGCCCCAGTTACTCTTTATCCGGCGATTACGTTTTAAGAGTACCTTTATTAGCAAATTCGCCAGCCACACAGCCCCGCATTCTTGCCGTAACCGGGAACACAAATGGCCTAACACAGAAGTATTCACCACGCAACTGAGAGAGGCGCGACAGCAGATTACATTCAGTATTACCTTTAGTTCCAATGTGGGGGTGGTCCGCAGTGCCTCTCTAATACCAATAAAACCAGCAGATTATGCGTGCTCCGGCTGCTTAGCAAGTGTAACCTTTTCAAGAGAGCTCCACTAGACTAGGGCGCCAGACAACATAATAGGCTTGACTACGGTCTCGTATAGCCAGCAGATAACTTTTCAGCGAAATGTCCTATTTCTTTCCAATAGCTCTCGACGTTTAGCCTCCACGACAACTTCCTATCAATATCAAGCCCAAGTACTCGACCTTGCCGGATAGCTGTAAGCGCCCCAGCAGGGGGAAGAAAAGCGTCAGGGATTGTATACTTTCTAGTGAATAAGACCAGTGCTGTCTTGCTGGGATTGACGGCGAGGCTTCTTTTGGCCGCCCAGTTATAAACCATTTTAACGTGCCATTGGGGCAGTTCATAGATCAGTACCACGTATTTACCTTTAACTACAACTTCAATACCGTCTGGGTAATCAATTACCCGACAGCGGTGTCTCTCCAGCTGCTCTAGTAGGTGGTTCACTACCACGACGAAGGTGAGAGGACACCTCCCTGCGGAGTACCTTATTCACCATTCATTGCTGGCAAGCGCTGCCTTATATGGCTATGACTGTTCTGTCGCGTAGCTAAATGAGACTGACTTCAACTCAAACCTTATCCAATGACTTAAGTATTACCTTCGGCAGGACATTATTAAAAGCCTCCTCGATATCGAGGAAGACTTCTGCCACACAATCTTTATGAGCTCTTGATAGGCGATCTTGAGGAATCCCGTTCCTTATGTGCAGGTCAACCAGCTACTCCAACGTTTTCAGTAGAAGCGATGTGAGACTGATTGGCCTAAAGTTTGGTCAAACTAAGACTGCGGAATAAGTGTTTTATTTGCACCATTAAATAATAGATCAGACCAGCCTACAAGTATATCAAAAATATATTCTACAAACTGATCGCAACAAAAACCAAAAAACCATAAGACTGCACTACTTTAGCTCCTCAACACACGAATCCCCTTTTATCGAAGAACTCGTTTCCCAAGACATTATTAACATTTATCTTGGAGGCTGATTGCGTCTTATCAAAGGGATGGATGCAAAAGGTATTCTAGGTTGCGGTATCCCTAATTAATTAAATAATGCTAAACCTGATTTGCCGGTTTTTCAAGTAAAGAAATTACATACTAAGATCGATAAGGCAACAAGACTGAATCTAAACAAATAAACATCATTCATAAAGGAATGCCAATGAGGTGGGCCTGGTTATAGTTATTTCGCAACATGTTGCTTAGTAAAGTAAGACCTAGTATCTTGTACGGTTTTATTGCACTTTGGATTAAAACATAGTATACCTGATAACAAAGTGAATGTCAGTGCAAACAGCATATCCGAGATATCTCCTTGTTTACAAATTGCGCTTATATCCACCTGAGTCAAGAAAATGGAGTGTAAATTAAAATGTCAAAGAAACATAATTTAATTTATGTACCTGAAACTTGACATGCCTTTGAAACATGACAGGTCCATTACCATTACGTTTATATTCTACACGGAACGATGTTGGTGAAACGACGCTATGCGAAAGCTCAGCCATCTAAAAGTGAATGTTGAAAATAGAGTGGATTTTAAACCAAAAATACACAAAAAATATTCAGGCTAATAGAAGCTAATAATACTACTCACCGACAAAAAAGCGTGTATCAGATGCGCTTTAACAGTCGCTATTGGCTTGCCTTTCACCAAAATCGTGAAAGTCTCATCCTTTTCCGTTGTTATAAGATTACCAAACCAAGAACGTTTGGTCAATTCTGGCGATGATTCAGGCGTTAAATGAACCTCATCTGCGGACACTGTAATGAGAAAAAAGGAGCCGATAACAAAGAATATGCGTATTTGATAGCTGAGGACAACCACCTTGTAACTTTCTTCGATGAAAACGTGGACTACCCAGAAAACTGTTTTTGATATTCGTGAGGCGTGTCTTCCATAATTGACCACCAGGCGCATTGCATGGCGAACCGGACATCACTGGCGAGCTGTTGTTCATGAGCGGTGACGTTGAAGGATTCATGACTGGAAGATATAAAAATTAGATTAGAAAATATGAAAAAGAATGGAAACGGACTGACAAAAGAACTTGCACACAAAAGAATTGCTGTGAAAGTTCAATGTTTATTTAATTTAAATTAATCCCGACTAAAAAGTATTCCGCGAAATAGAATTTTCAAGACTTTTAATAGATTTAGAGTATAAGCGCTCTATGTTCGTCAATGGTTTATATATAGCGTAATAAAGCTTTTTAAACTTTCTGTACATTTTCTATTAGTGACGAACAAATAGATGTTTTACTTTGTGAGCGGCCATATGAAATCTCAATAAAGCTAAAAAGGCTCTGCCAAAGTTTTGGAGCTTTTGCAGCGTTAGGGAGCTTTTAACCTGTGTTCGTCCATACAAAATATATAGAAATCTAAAAAAGAGTTTTCGCGGTCTAGTTTTAAAGTCATTGTTTTTTAAATAAACGGGCACTTAAAAGCTCTCCATGGTCTTCACTGCTATAAACACAAACATATGAATATTGTAAAGGTCCTTTTGGGCATTAGTGCTCTAAGGATTCAACTCCATATTCATTACTTTCCTCAAAATCAAGTGAAAAAAGCTCTGCCAAGGCTATAGAGCCTCTGCGACCACAGTGAGCTTTTATCCTAGGTTTGGCAATACAAAATATAAATTTGGAGTCATTATTTTTCAAAGACACGAACAAGTAAAAGCTCTCCTTAGTCTTCACTGATATAAATACATATGTATACTGTAAAGTTTCCTTTAGTCTTCAGTGTTCCGATGCTTTAACTCCAAGTTGACAGCTTTTCTCCCAATAAAGTAAAAAGCTCTACCATGTTTATATAGCTTTTGTGGCCACAGGGGGCTTTTATCCCCTATGTTCGTCAAACAAAATATCTGGAAAGCTAAAGAAGGCCCAAACGCGGGCTACTTCCAGAGCCTCTGTTTTTTTATAGGTGCGCACATGTAAAAGCTCCCCATTGTCTTCGCTGATATTTACACATATGTATGTACACTGTAAAGCTTTCTTTGGGCATCAGTGTTCTAAGGCCTCATCTCCAAGTTCATGGCTTTCCTCCCAATAAAGTGAAAAAAGCTCTGCCAAACTTGTAGAGCATTTTCGACCACAGGGATCTTTTATCCTATGTTCGTCAATACAAGATATATAGAAATCTTAAGAAGGCCCATACACGGGCTGCTTTCAAAGCCTATGTTTTTTAAAGGCACGCACACTTAAAAGCTCTCTGTGGTCTTTACTGATACAAACACATAAACATATATTTTAATCCACTTTCTTATCGAAACATGTTCAATTTCGTCTACATAGTTTCAACTTATCTTCCTTACCACTATTCGCCTCCGGATCGTGAAACATGCTAATCGCAATGGTTGGCCCAGAATTGGCACGATGATGCACTGTGGAACCACTGCCGCTACTGCTACCGCCGCCACCACCGCTACCACCTGGACTACCAGGCACACCGCCACAGCTGGCCTGCACCGCCGCTTGACGTTCACTACGTGAATCTCTACGTTCGCGCGCCTCGCGTGCTTCACGCACCGCGACGACATCACTGCTGCAACCACCTCCATTGCTGTTGACACTGACACCACCACCACCACCACCTCGGTCACCTCTGTCACCTCTATCGGCACCGCTGCCAACACCACCGCCACCGCCACCACTTCCACTGCCAACACCAATGATACCCTCAACGCCTGTTTGCGAGGAGTGCGATGGTGTGCGACTTACAGACGGATGATGTTGCACCGAACCGGAACGCTCGCGACATTCACTCGAATAGGCAGAGTGACGGGACGAGTGACCGGCGGATGTGGCCGCTGGCGAGGATGGACGTGAGATAGCGTTGACTTGCTGTTGCGCCGAATTGATGGGCGAATTGCAGCGTGTGGGACTGTGATATGACGATGAACGCACCGAGGAAACCGAAGTGGGTGAGCGACGCTGGTGATTACGCGAACTGCTGTAGGACCGGAAGCTGTTGTTGATTTTCGGTTTTGTTGTTGTTTTTTTTTTTTGTTTGATACGATTTGGTTTTGATTTGAATTTGCAACGAATGAACGCATGAACGCACAATGGAACGCAAACGCAATATTGATGACGTTATAGTTTAGCAGATGAGGTAAGGCGATGCAGATGCACATGTGTGTATGTGTCGATGGATGTGTGCGCGCGTAACGAAGCAGCGGCATGCAAAAAAGATTTCATAAGTTGACGAAACCGATTAGTAAGTAAATTGAGTTTATGGCTTTTATGTAAATCGTAATGGTTTTAAATTTTGTTTTTGGTAAAATTTTGAGCACAAAGTGATTGAGTTGTATATTTACATATAACTTATAAATATAATGAATAGCTGTTTGATCGAATAACTGTGTAAGCAGCTATGATTTCTTGTTAAGCCAGCAGCGTGTACTTGCTTGAACTCAGCTATGCATTTTATGCTACTCCAAAACTTTTCCACTTACTTGAATGCTTGCCGTCTTGGTGTCAGCGGCGAACCCTCCGATATTTGTCCATAACTGGGTGAGTTCGTACCATTTATACGACATGTGTCGAGTCGTTTTCTGGGCGGATCTACGGCATCTAATTCACTACGTGATTTTTGAGCGATTTCGTCGTCGTCTTCCAAGGCAGGCCGCCTTCGTTTTCGATCCAAGAGTAGGAAATATATTACTTTCTCTGTGTTGTGACTGAAGTGAAAAAAAAAGAAAGCACAAAAAAAAATGTATTTACTTCACTTGCCATACATGAAATCTTAAGGTAAATCTATTCTAACAGAGTCACAAAACTTAGCTCATCACCGCCCCACCGACAAAGAGGAGTTTCAAGCTGATCAAAAATTTTTATACATTTTTTAGAAAAAAAAATTCTGGTCCACGCAGCGACCGTATACAGAACAGGGTATGCGAGATCGATACTGGGATATGAAGAAGTAAACGAGATGTATTTCCAGTGCGCCCTTAGACCAGATTAGGCTACCATAGATCAGCTGTTCATCATACGCTCAGTCTTAGGAAAAAGATCCGTGATTAGAAGATCGATATACTATCTACATATTTTTCTTTTTAAAGCCGCCTACAATAGCATGAAAAGGAGCTGGCTATACGCCTCCTTGTCCTGGTTTTGAGCCTCTACGAAACTAAAAGCAATGTCAGTAGCTAATTAAATTTCAGAGCTCCTCTTGGTAGCAGACAAGGGCACCTTTCCTGTGCACAAACAACTTTTATAATTTCAAAGTTATAGAACACTTTATCTGACTTTAAATCCAACGAAAAATCGCTGTTGCCAACAAAAAATACTTTGGACTTACTAGGAAATTGAGAAGTAAAGTCCTGCCTCGATGAACGAAAATCAAACTTTTTAGTTCTCTCAACATAGTGGGCTTGATGTATGAATGACAGTGGTGGATTTTGTTGGATGTTCTAGTGAAAAATGCAACGAGAGATGTATGGCTTTTAACGTATTTGTGACGGCAGGTAACAGCGACAAGGTAATGGAGAGACTTACCACACCACCGAAATTAGTGTAGAAGTTAATCTGGAAGGCCATGCCCAACTTTAAAAGTATTCGAAACGGTTCCCGCTGCTGCTGATAGAGAATGGCGAAGCCTCGCTTTCAATTGGAAAGGCTGGCGTCAGTTAACAAGGATTCTGGTCTAAACTGGAAAAAATTGTTGCTGCCAGGGTCTTTTCAGAACAATTAGATCTAGAAGACACTCCGCAAGAAGATGTCTAACGTCTACTATACAGAAGAGTCTCATGTGGTAATATCGCACACCTAGTTCTAAAGTAAGCTAACTAAAAATTCAGAGAGGGAAAGTTTAACTGCTTGTGGATCATACAGATTCAACACAATTAATACAAAATTAGGTACAACAGTAAGGGTACTCATATATACGCGCAAGTTTCATATGTGGGCAATTAGGCAACTTTGCGCCACGTGTTTCATGAGGACAATTTTATATTTTACACAATTTCTGACATTTAATTATTTGACTATACTTAATTTATAAAGTTGAACAATTGAAACTCAAATTTGAGTAAATATTTAAGTCTTACCGCAATTATTTCGAAAAAGCGTTGAGCACAAACCAAAATGAATGTAAACAAAATAGCTGATTGAGGGTTGCACAGCACACTGCGCAAAGTTGCGCTCCAAAATTGCCGCGCAAAGTTTCCCTTTTTGTGTAAATGGCTTTCCATACAAATTTTGATATTTCATATTGAATATATTTCATATATTTAAATGAGTACCCTTAGTATTTTTTCATTTAATGTCATGAAAAAAAAATTATTTGGATGTGGGTCATATGAATTGATTTATGCAAAAAAATTGCCCAAATTTTTTTTTTAGTTGATCGCACTTTAGATCTAGATGTGCGATATCTAAACATACTCAGACAGCTAAGCTGCAACGATTGCTAAAGCGTAGGAATCTCTCTATTACAATTCTAAAATTGTAGCCTAACGCAAATATTTAAGTAGGGTAGTTGAGCAGCTCGCTTTTTACTAGGTGAGACACATTCATTCCCATTTTCGTTTTCTCGCAAAGGCTTTACTATCGGCAAAAAAGCGAATACCTCTTGAATACATCTTGACAATTGAGGTAAGTATGTATACTAATGTGGCGGGATTGGGATTTAAAACGATCCCATAACTACGAACATCGAGTATATGAAATTTTGCCACAGATGTAGTATCGATAATAGGATACAACGCTATCGGTAGAAAAGTAGAAGGGCAACTATTTTTGCGCTAGATATAGGGTTGGAAAAGAGGCAGATTTCTTGAGAAATAAAGTGATTTCGCAGTAGTAATGCAGCTAGGCGATCTGCTCATTTAAGTTACTTAATTGCTTAGGAGATATATAATTTATATGAGGTATAAATAATTAGAAAATTGTATATTCTTTTACATTTTTAAAAATTTTCGTGCACATCCAAAATCGGGCTCATTTGAAAGATCGCTCCTTTCCTTATAAAGAAGACAGTTTTGTTTATTTTACATAACGTTCCTCAAATTCAGAAATCCTTTGCAAATCACGCCATATATTTATAAGAACTTGTTGAATGACAACCGAGTGGTCTTAGCAACAGTTTGGGTAACTAATACAGAGCAAAATAAGAAATCTTCATACAAACAAATTTTGTTTTTTTTAGCTATTTCCAAGCACGTTGTCGATAGTCGGGCTACCCCTCCTTCATGTACTGCTCCTTAAAAAAAAATGTATATTTGAATGCGCAATTGCAATAACTTTAAGTTAAGGAGTTCTGCTCTTACTCTCTTAAAAGTTCACGAACAAACTTTGTTAGTGAGCAGATATTCTGCGTAAATTAAATTTTTTAACTTTGACTCTAAAATTTCTAGGCGCGTTTCTAAAATTTTCTTCGATTTAAACAAAGTTTCAGAACAAATGTCGTTAAGAAAGGAGTATTCTGCAGAAATCTCTGATAAAAACTGCGTTGCGTAAACTTTAGTCTTAAAACTGCCACGCCCATTTCTTATTTTACCATTTTTTAATACTAACGGTTATTTTTTGGATCTCCCATTACATTTTAAGGGTCTCTTGGGAAACCTATAAAAAATAGTTAATATTTAAAGCTGTTTAGAAAAATAATTGGGTATTATTATTTTAAGTCTGCTGAAGAGAAACCGGGGTTAACGATCGAAAAATATTGACTTTCTAGAATGCAATAGAATTTCTACGAAAATTCCCCCAACTTATTGTTTACAATAGTAACACCCCTACTAAACCAATCCAGAGAATGTTATGCCATTATTGAATTAATGCTCATCAGTGAGTTTCCCTCGGGGCGCTAATAAGTACTCAATACACACACATCATGTTACCATAATCCTCTTAACAGTGTACAACAACACGAGTTAATTACCGTTTGTGGCAAATTCCCAAAAAAATGAGATAGGTAATCACTACCGTCAGGGCAACCAAAACTCACAAACGCTTAACTATATTTACACACAAAAATTTACTTACTTCGCACTCAATAGCTCTTGTATGAGTTTCTCCTTTTCCTTGAAGCACCCTAGCGAACAAATCGCATTTAAAACATCCGGATCCACCGCAGAGGCAGAGGGAATTACATGCGTTTGCACCACCTCCATCATCGGCAGCTCCAACTCCAGTTCACCTTTGCCGCCAGCTGTAACCCATGGATGGCGATTTATTTCGGACAGCTGCAGAGAAGAGAAGTGATTGGAGATAAATTTGAATTTATATTCAACAAAAAAAAAAAAAAAGAAAAAGAGTGTGAAAAGTATGCAAAGTTCAAGAATAGGAAAGAATTAGGTATTTACAAAGATAGGAAGGGGTTGTGAGAGTATTGAAGTAGCTTGAAATGTAAATGCAAATGAATGTAAATCAAATGCTCGAACTGTTTGACAAACGAGCGCAATTGGGAAGTGACTGGTGACAAGGATTCACATGTGTCTGTAAATACGAGTATATGTATAAGTATATATGTGGCTGTATATCAAGCATGCGGACGCGCCAGCTACCAACCAACCAACCAACTAACCAACCAACCGAGTCAATAACAACTACATACATACTCCGGCAATGCAATCAGTGCTGCTTCTGCTTCGGCTGTCAACAATTGTCGCTTTTATGACTGACTGCCTGACGATTTATTGTGTTTGTTATTGTTTTGGCTTGGTTGGGGGTGTGCGAGAATTCAGTGTCAACCTCCCTTGGCTGCATGCATGCCTGCAACACTTTATTCATACATTTATGTGCGTGTGTATTTGTGTGCAACTTTTATTGCGCGATGATGACTCACCGTCAGTCGTCGATCCGGATTCACCTCAATCATGCCGCGCAACAGACTCTGACAGTCGGGCGGCACAAAGTGCGGTATGTGAAACACTCCTCGCTTCACTTTCTCCAACAGTTGGCGTAAGTTGTCGTCATCGAAGGGCAATGCGCCCACCAACAGCGCATACAGGATAACGCCACAGGACCAAACATCCGCCTTACGTCCATCGTATTTTTCACCCTAAAAAAAATTAGAAACGAAAAAGAGAATTGTAATGCAATAAAATTGTGAATCAAAGAAAGAACGAGAAATAGGAAAGCTGTTAGTTTTATGGTCATGATTCAATAATGAAAGGTTTTGTAAGAAAAACTTTCTCTCGCTCTAATTTTATCAATGACACTCCCACCCTACTCCTAAAAACAAAAACAGTGATATTTCTTTTCCAAATTTCTTTGCAAGTTTTAAGAACATTTTTAAATTGTTAGTAGTGAAATTTTTACTTTTTAAATTTGAAGAAATGTTTGTTCTGCATTCGCTGGCGCCAACAAGACAAAATGGGTGAGAATCGTTGGACTACAGAAATTCAATGTTAAGAGACGAAATTCCCTTAAATGCCGAAATGTATTTGTCGATATTCGTGGAGACCTCTTGATTCTGCCAAGTCGCTGTAAAGTAAAGCGTTCAATGAGCCAACGAAGGTATTTAGGTATTGTACTCCACGACACAATCCTGGTGTCTCCGAATGAGATTTTGACGCAATATAACATTGCCAAACCGCATCCATAGGCCCAATCGTCACACGACAGCTCGGTTTAGTCAATGGCGCGATGTAATTGCACACTTAAAAGGTGTACGCACGAGGCGAATGTTGGCTGGCGACCAACTTTATTGAAAGCGATTAGCTGAAAGTAGAATGCAAAGTTGAACAATACAAACGCCTTTTTATGGCGAATATTTTAATATTTTTTTATATTTTGATATTTTTAGTCATTCAAATTTTTTTTCGTGCAACCCGGCGGGAGTTGAACGCAAAAGTTGCCTGAAAAATCGCCTCGTGCGAAAGCCCCATTACGCCACTTCTCATTTGACGATGTAGATCTCGTTCCCTATCTCAGTCGTTCAGTAGCTGCGTGCTCTGAGTTCGTCCGGCACCAATCGCCAACTGCGGCTGTGCAAGCCAGTGTTGAATATTTTCCCCAGAACATAAAAAGTGCGACATCAAAGAATTCGAGACAATCAAGCCATAACCGCGAAAGAAACGTAAGCTCCAAATTTTTTTATTTGCCGTTTTTTTGTTTAATAAATATTGCATATTTTCCGCAAACAAATAGCTTCTTCATGTCCATCAACTGGCAAACAAATACAACAAAAAAAAAGCTGAAAGTGGACCATCCATTCTCGAGTTATGCGCCATCTGACGTACGCAAGTTTGGTATAAACATAGAAATATTTATTTTTAATAACAATAGGGGGTTATATTCGATGTAAATAAGCTTGTTTAAATTAAATAATTAAATCAAATTCGTTTTTGTTTTAAAATACCACCATTCACTATTATCCACACGTTTTTATAGAATTTAGCTCCCATTTTAGGAAGTGTGATTGAATTCTTCCCCTTTTTCTTCTGCTTCCAAAAACCATCCCTGTGGGTGGGAGTGCCAAATTTTAGAAAAAAGCTACTTACAAAACCTTTAATAATTGAATCATGTTTTATGGTGAAATCATCATCATTACAATATTTCTGTCAATAGGGAAATATGTACATTAGGGCGGGTCAATTTGTATGGGAGATTTTTTTCGACTATACGCGTATAGCACAAAACAATTATACGTATAATTGTAGGCAAATTAACCGAAAAAAGGCGGAAAAGAAAGTACCGCTTAGTCTGCGTGGCCATCACAGGAGCTATGCGCACCTGTCCAACGTATGTCCTGGGTTTGTCTATTTTAATTGAAAAGGAGTCCCTCTGGAGCGCTCTTCGGCTGGCTAATGTTACCCGCATGAAAAATAGATCACTTGGAGGTTTTCAAGCTATTCATGAATGATCCCGCTATCAAATTCACAGTTATTATCTTACCGAAATTATCCTTTGGCAACCCCCACAATGTCAAAATTCCTGAAAAGCACTGCTGCGATAATAATGGTCAAAGGGCCCTAACTATGATATACCAATGGATCGAAGATAGACGACGGGAGTACTGGGGCAGGCGTACTGCGACCAAGATAGCAATAAAGTCTTCAATGAGCACATACCCAACCATATTCGAGGTGGAAGTCTTCGCAATCGAAGTCTGTATTCCAGGATATTTTTGTAGAAGGATAAAAGGCGCAAGAATAAATATTATGTCAGATAGTCAGACAGCACTAAAGGCCTTAGGCTCTTTTAGAACTGTGTCAAGGCCTTTGGACAGTTGTAAAACTCTTCTGAACAGCCTACAATCCCATAATTGAGTGGCGTTAGGATAGGCCCGTGGGCGTGAAGGGTTTGAAAGCAACGAATGGGCTGACTGTCTCCCAAAACATGGAGTCCAAAAGCGCATGCCTACGAACCGAGCCTTTCTACGGCACATCTAAAGGACACACTGCAGAATTATTTTGGAGTTGGCGGAAGTCGAAGGGAATGAGACAACCAAAGAAATTCATAACTCCTTCTAGGGGGGAAATCCTAATGACTCCTTCAACTTAATCGGGAACGTCTTACAGTCTACCTGACAGGCACTGCAAGTTAAGGAAATACTTAAATAAAATGGAGCTTTCTCTAGAGATGAACCTCTGGTTTTGTGGGCTTATGCATCGTGCTACCATATCGCCTTTAGGCAAAATTTTCCTTAAATTGTAGACGTCTTCATAATCAGACTACAATAGTGTGGTTGGGATGTCGTTGGTATGCAGATAAGCTGACAATCATAATTACAGGAAAGAACATCTGTACTGTTTCAGACGTTGCCAATACTGCTTTTCGTCTGGTCTCAGCGCCTAGGTCGTGTGGACATGCAGACGAGTATGTAGTAAACATGCGGGTTGTATTGGCTGAAATTAATACTACCTTTAAGTAAACTTAAAATATAGGCCTGTCTTTTTGTCAGCAGATTAAAAAGGGAGATTCTGCTCAGTTGAGGACTACTTTTATGCAAAGAAACTCCATGCATATACTCTGGAGTAGATAATAGGGTTGGAGGGATGTGCGCTTTCCGAAATATGCGTTGACAGAAAGTTGCCGGTAAAAATAATAGATCGCCAAGGATAGAATAACGGGTTCTTACCCTTAATCAAGATATATGAATCGGTACACAGAGGGCTCAGGAGTAAAATACAAGGTGAGTCCTGGTATATATGAACCTGGCAGCAAACTTTCAACTATAAGTTGCGATGTCGCAGTGTCTTGCAATATAAGGTACTAGTAATCTTAACCAGACAGCCATCTCAAATATATCGAAATCAGCCTTTCTGAACACTAATTCAGCACGGTTCAACGTTTGCCAATTTTAAATGTGGTAACACTGTGCTGGGTACGGGACCACTGCCGGTTGAAGGTAGCGAAGATACAAACTAGTTCGCTGGAGAAAGATCCTTAACTGTCTTTGAAGCATTGGTTTCAATTGACCTTCTTCGAGAGCTTTTATATGCCTACTAACTACATGTTGGCATTAATGATTCTTTATTGGATTTCGAGGCTGACATTATTATCGATATCAATGCTGGTTCCTAAAGGCGACAGTCTTCGGTAACTTGAAACACAGCAGAACCATAACAAATTTATACAGGTCTAGTGACCTAAAGAACGAAAGCGCGAACAAAGGAAGTATCTAAGTATCAAAGATGACAAAGGAATGAATTTCCTAGAGCTCTAAGGGTAAGAACATAGTAGAGCGGCGAGCAAAGAGCATCGAGCAAAGCGTCGATTTCAAACGCATATGTTTCAATGGGAAAGCGCATAGTGAAGAGCAAAGCGTACATACACGTTTGTAATTGAAGCTTTGCTCGATGCTAGCTCTTCGCTTTGCTCGCCGCTCCACTATGTTTCGACCCTAAGACGCAAGAATGCGACTTCGCAGTGATACATATTTATTTCTTTGGTAAGTATTGCACTGTTATGATAGCAATTCATGGTGTACAAGAGACAGTGTTTTGCTTAATTTTAAAAACAATCCACCCTAATGTACAGCAGTGTATGAAAATATTTACAAGTACATATTTATGTATACTGAGATTTCAATTACGTTTTCAAGAAAAATAAATTCTTCGCTTCACTTAAATTATTGTATTTCTAACTAAGATTTATTATTTTTTTTTTTTTGTTCGTTGTTGTTATATGTACTGTACGCTTTGCTGACGGATATGTAAAAATAATTTCACTATTGTACGCATTACTTGCGTCAGCTATATAGAGTGGTGGGTGTACATTTGAGTTGCAGCAAAAAGTGAGCTTTTAATAGAACACAAAGGGGATGGAGGTGGGTCGTTTTCAAGAAGAAGGATGTTTTGATAATGAAGATGCTGCCGTAGCAATTGTATTACTATTTGCTACACAAAAAGAGGGTAGTTAAGATTGCAAAGTGAATACTACTTTAGTGCATATGATTGGGGTGAATTAAGTGAATTTTCGAAAGGAAAAAATGGCGATCTCCGTGAGCGAATGTGAGTACTACACTACATACATGTTTATGTCTTCATTAATGCACAGCGCTACTTCTTCGCACCCATTTCACTGGCCTTAAAAGACTTGTGCTCAAACAAATCTTACAAGCTGTTAAAAGCTTAATGGAGTATAGAGTTCGTGCGTCGTACTTTCATGCGTGACTCATATTTCAAAGCGCACAAAGTAAACACAGTTATACCATAAACATTAGCATTGACACTAATTGTTTGCTGTACAGAGACATTTTTGTAGAGTAGGGGATCTAGTTGGTAGACGAAATGGGTATAAGAGCTAGCCAATACATGCTACGTACATTTTAATGCATAGTTGTAATTTTTTAAATAAAATTTAAACGAGCCAACCTCGGCCCAAAAAATGATCTGCATATATACATATGTAATTATGCGTAAGAGTTAAGTGTTTTAGTTAAGATATTTTCCAAATATAATCCAAAGTTTAAAATCGTTCAATATTTGCAGGACTTTGGATACTGTACCTCGTATAATAGTTATATTTTAGAGCTGAAAACTATACTGCTGCACGCGAGTTATTGGTAAGAGATAGGGCCTCTCGCCCAAAATTAATTCATTTCCTCGAGTCTATGAAACCACAGTTAAACCTATCTTCCACGGAGCCCTTATCTGGTGGAACTCACGATATTGTCTCGAGTTATATTTTTCCGCTGAAGATGTTTCTGCCCTACTGCGGTTCACTCTTGGATGGTTGGGTCTCATGCAAGCTCAGGGCATGCAAGAATACAAGATGGCGCCCATCAGAGACGATTTTTGTTGGCTAGCGGCAATTTCACTACTGAATAATTGGTTTCCGTTCGGGTATTATTGGGGAATATTCCCTTAATTACATACCAGTTGTGGACAGTTCCCGAAAATATGCTCTCGCAAAGATACTCCTCAAATTAAAACGTCGACAATGAACGATTTATGCATTATTATGGGTTGAAAATTGTTACCAGGTGGTTTCTGGGTGCTAAGTCGACATCTGAAGTCAGTTTTTCAAAAACTCAAAATGGCAGATCGAAAATGGCGAATTGTGAAAAATTTTGAAAATGGCGCTCGGCCAAACACTAACATTATTATTATTATTTTATTAAAATGTTACACAAATGCTACTTTGGTTTTGAATATTTTTTCGCTATTTGCTTAAATATGACGAGACGTTCATATAATGTCTTGTAGTCGCTGCGGCCGATAGCGACAAGCATGACAAATGAGCGGTACCAGGAAAAGCGGAAAGAAGACAGTGATGTATAGGATTGTGGAACGATTTTTCGTCATCCCTTTGTCAAAGATAGAAGAGAGCCTTTTCATAAAGAAGAAAAGAGAGTCAGAATAGCGTGAGCCCAAAGAGCTTGAAATTCTGACAGGATGGTATGCGGCGCGTAAATTCTACTCGAAAAAATCCAGAAATCAAAAGGTGTCCAGACGTTGCTATTTCCTGCAAATACGAAGATGAAAAACTGCTACTAGATGTCCAGAGTACACTTGAGATATGAAGCGTGCTTCACGAAGAAGAACCCAGACCAATGGATAGGCTTGATGTTCACGTCGCCAACTCGAACCAGACGCGGTGAGTACTGCTAAAATACGGCCTGAAAGCAGTAAAACCACTGGAACCAACGGAATATCGGCTGAAAAATCGGACGATGTCGTAAAAGATGGCAAGGCTTTGGAAGCTTTCAAAAGAACTATTCTATTTGTTTATTTGTTTATTTGTTTATTTGTTTATTTGTTTATTTGTTTAATTTAGCCAATGAATACATCAAATATTCTTACAGACTATTAAAAAGAAAAGTAAAGTATATTTACAAAATTAATCCAAAATAGAAGATAACAAATTCAAAAAGTCGTTTTTACAAGCTGTAAAATCAATATGAATACAATGTTCGATGCGATTAAGATCGCATAGAGCTCTTGTGATAGGAGCGTTTAATGCATAAACAGTTTTTACCGGGCCTATATGAAAGGACTCAAAATGACGTAAATTTCTAAGTGGGGCATTAAAACGAATACGTTCAAGGAGGGGGGCACAGTCCACCCGTCCAGAAATAATATCAAATACAAAAGATAGTGACAGAATCGATCTCCTACTTTCCAGCGATTTTAAATTAATGAGCTTACATCTAGCAAGATACGAAGGAATAGGTTCATTAAAATGCAAGGTTCGAAGAGCAAACCTGATAAACACCTTTTGAACTTTTTCAATGCGGTTAACGTAACATGCATGATATGGCCTCCAGATAAATGAGGCGTACTCTAACCTAGATCTAACAAGGGTAGTGAAAAGCAATTTAATTGTATACGGGTCAGAGAATTCGGAACTGTTCCGTCGCACAAATGCCAACATTGCATAGGACTTTGAGACAATGTAGTTAATATGATTGCTGAATGTAAATTTTCTGTCAAAAATTACTCCCAAGTCCTTAATCTCCGGGACGGACTTTAAATAATAATTGGAAAAATGATAGGAAGTGTGAAAGACTGTGGTACGTTTACTGTAGGTGACGTGATAGCATTTATTAATGTTCAACGACAAGCGATTGGTGTCACACCACGATTTAAGATTATTAAGCTCTGCTTGAAGTATCTGTGAATCGAGCGGACTCTTTATTACGGAGTAAACTTTTAAATCGTCCGCATATAGGAGAAATTTAGAACGGGAAAAGCAACTACTTATATCATTTATAAACAAAATGAAAAATAAGGGGCCCAAAACGCTTCCTTGGGGTACCCCGGAGGAAGCGATAAAGGGATACGATAATGTATTATCGACATTGACAACACAGCGACGATTACTAAGGTAAGATTTAATCCAATTTAAAAAAATGGAGTGAAAACCTAAAGCAGCAAGTTTATTGACTAAGATAGAGTGTGAAACCCTGTCAAACGCCTTTGAAAAGTCGGTATAAACCGCATCTAACTGAAACCCGTCTTTGAAGCCAGAAATGCAATCTTCTGCGAAGACAGCGAGATTAGAGACCGTCGAGCGGTTAGGCATAAACCCATGCTGGTTCTGACAAATAAGGCTTTTAACTGCAAAAGACACCTTTTCATTCACTATGCATTCGAATAGTTTCGAAATAGTTGAAAGTTTGGAAATGGGTCTATAATTATGAACATCATTTTTATTACCACTTTTGAA
Organism: Rhagoletis pomonella; assembly: GCF_013731165.1. Classification (NCBI taxonomy): domain Eukaryota; kingdom Metazoa; phylum Arthropoda; class Insecta; order Diptera; family Tephritidae; genus Rhagoletis; species Rhagoletis pomonella. The sequence goes on along the minus strand of NW_023458559.1, from coordinate 38,605,486 downwards.
GATAGGGGTGATAAAAGCTATTTTCCAATCTTCGACAAATACCCCTGCGGATAGCGAGTTGTTGAAAATTAATTTTAATGGATAAATAAGAGAATCGCATTTTTTTAATAGAACTGCGGATAGCCCGTCAATGTCAGTTTGGCTCGAGGGTTTAAGCTGCGCAATGCCATTAAGAATGTCGGTTGTGGTCAAGGTTAGGGATCCAAAGCTAAAGGGCCATTCCTTAGTATTGGAAAGGCTTCCACTAGAGTCGTTATCTAAAATGAAGTTTGAGCGAAAAAAATCGGCAAACAGATTCGCAGCCTCAATGGGGGAGGTAGCAGATTTCCCGTCCAGAAATAGTTGAGAGGGAATACTAGAGCAAGATTCCTTCGAGGTTATAAATCGCCAGAAAGCTTTAGGATTCGACTTGATTTTGGCTTCATAGTTTAAAACGTAGTTTCTATATAAAAATTTATCAAGGCAGTTAAAATGTTTGGCATACTTTTTATACTCAATGAAAAACGAATAATTGCTCGTCTTTTTGAATTTGCGGTGGTATTTGTTTAATAAAATATGCAAAAATCAGGAGACTTTAAATTTTTACTAAAACTATCTTAAACCTCTCTCTTGTGATACTATTTTATACTTATGTAACCGTTAATTCCTCTAATTCAAGTTGAATTTGAACTATTAAACATGTGGAGTCACTGCTATACATATGTTGCTTAGAAATAAAGCCTTTTCAAGACTCTTCCGATTAAAACCTAGATCGTAATAACTCACTAAACTTATAATATAATTGTATTTGACTTTAGATGTCAAACAGGTGGTAACCCTCTTCAAAAACCTCAGAAAACTCTACATGCTAAAGCTGAACATTCCTAACTAAAACTAAACTAAATTGTATTTGATTTTAGATTTCAATCAGGGGATACATATTCCAATTATCAAATTTCTTTAATTCAAAAAGAATTTGATCTTTCAAACAGGTGGCAACACTCATGTAGCTAAGAGCTAAAACCCTTATCAAAAGCCCTTCGATTGATACCCATATTGTAGTAATTCATTTAAATTAAACGAATCTGAAGGTTTCTTAGCAATCTTTCATTTGACACCCATGTATTAATTTTTCAAACACCTTGCGAAAAATTAATTTAAACTTGGCTTTTCGAATAGGTGGTAACCCTTTCCAAAATACTTTCAAACTACCACTTTTGAAGCCTCTTTTCATCCATTCTTTAATATAATTTTCAAATAAATAATTCCCTTAATTCAAATCGAATTTGATTTTTCAAAGAGGTGGCAGCCCTCCTCCATGAAAAAAAAAAATTTCTGAGATATGATATGCGGTATGAAAAATCCGTTTTATGATGGGAGGTGCAACGCCCCCTCGTATAATCGAGATTAAATCTATCCTATAATTTAAGTTGTGCTAAATGGCACCAGTGTACAAAATTTAATGGGAATCGAATAAGTAGTTAAAGCGTGAAAGCGTAACAAAAAAACAAACTCATTTTCGGATTTATAATATTAGTAAGGATTTCATTAAAATAACTGATAAAATTTAGTTACACTTTAAACGTTTGCCAAACATTTGAAAATAATTCCAAATAAATGTCTTTGAAATCATTCATCTTCCTCTTTCGATTTGCTTCCATATTGTAAGACTTTATTAAATTTATTAAGGAAGGGGATTTTAATTTTAAACAGTTTATCATATGTTAAAAACAGCTTTCTTAACCTTCATTCGTTTGATAATATTTTGTAATTTTTCATATAACTTATTAAAAAAAAATTGAATTTGACTTTTTAAATAGGTGGCATAGCAATCCACTCAAAAATATTTTCGTAATAGAGCGTTTTCAATCCACTTGTGAAAAATGTGTTTCGAAATGGATACAGCTTCGCAAAACTTCTCGCCCTTGACACCCACATTGAAACATTTTGTTTATTTAATTTGCTAATTAAATAGATCTTGAATTGCTAAACTGGTGGCAACCCTCGTCAAAAATATTTGTAGAACCTCTCTCGTTTGATGTCCACATTAACACATCTAATTTAATTTGCTAATTAAAATGATCTCGAATCTATAGAGAGGTGGCAACTCCCTTTATAAATACTATTGAAATGAAACTTTCTTAAACCTCTCTAGTTTGATACCCATATTAAAATATTTCGTCTAACTTTTAATTGAATTGATTTTAACTCTTTGAACGGGTGGCAACCCTCTTCAAACTATTTTCGAAATAAATCGTGTCTGAGCTCCTTTCGTTTTCATACCCACAATGTTGTAATACTATTTCTATTCAAACTGATAATTTATCGAGCTTAACTTCTTAAACAGGTGGCAACCCTAATAAATATTTTTTCGAAATAAACCATTTTGAAGCTTCTTTGGTTGGCATACAAACTGTTGTAATATTTCATTTAGCATTAACTAATAATTGATTTCAACTTTTGAAAAAGGTGGCAGCTCTCTTCGTAAAATGTCCTATAAGTTCATCCAGGCCATAACCTATCCGTGCGCCTAATTTCAATGAAATACGTGCAGTCATTTTAGCGTGAAGCAAACTTACTCACAAACTTTCACATTTTTATCACATTTTTCTATTCAAAAGTTTCTTAAATAAAATACTGATTACTCATATCTTGTAACTTACTTCAATCTCGAATCTCATACCGTTGTTGACAAAAATGTTATTTAAAATTTGTAGCATTTAAGCAAGCGAGTGCTTTCTTCTCTGTTCATACGTAATACGTATGTTCTACGCATTTGTGTGTTACACATTCTTCTGATGGTAATATTAGTACCTTAATATGTATGTATGTATGTATGTACCTACATATATCCTTTTCTCATATGCCAAAAATGTTTTTGATGTTCTCTGTTGCGCCAAGCAAACAAACTTAGATATACGCTTATTTGTGCATGTCCATTACTTAGCCCCCTCTCCACTTCCCCTTTATTTCACTTACATTGTTGAACTGGCCTAGAATGTCGTTTGCTTGTTGTATCCTGTCGATGGCATTCCAAACATACACTTACATTTGTGAAAATTTACTTTTTGGCTTACCCAGTGAGCAAAAGTTAACAGTTTTCATATTTACAGACATGTGCATTGGCGGGCGGTAGGATCGAATCTTTTGAGCGAAACCTTTCCTTCCACTACACACAAAACCTCTAGAAGTAAAATCTACAATGGTGGAAAGGACGCGGATTGTCGTCTCACTATAGGCATGCCACAGGTTTTATAAAGCAGATTAAGGAAGCGGCCATTAAACAATTCAAAAAACAAGCAATTTCTACTTAGTCCTCTGTTTTATAAAAACTGCCGGATATTGGCGGATGAATTCAGTTAGCGAGGTCGAGGAGATCTCGATCGATTTAAAGACTTCGTCATTAACAATGCTTTCCCACTCAGCCTGCGGGCACTGCGGTGGGCCAGGACTTCTCCTCTTTCACGCTAAAGGTGCACTGGCAGAGGGCAACGAACTGACTGAGTCAGTCCATAACACGTCTAACCCTGTCAGTGTCACCAATTGGGTTGGGAAACTGCTTACTTAGCACCTACTTTCTAAGGAATCAGTTTTTACACTCAGAGCCCAAAGAAACGGAACTAAACTACTCTGTCATCAGTAGTAGTCAAATTAAAGAGCTTAAACCGAAATACGAGCAGGCTCCGGATTTTGTAAGTGGTTGAGGTCTTGGGAATAATTTTGCATCACTTCACTGCAGTCTCTCTACTTCTGCACCTTAAAACAGGCCAAAAGAACTTGTTTTTATCCCAAAATATTTGATCGCAAGCGATGCGGGCTTTGGACTTAATTCTGATACCTCGCGGTGAAGTTGTTGACGCAAGATAGAGTTAAGTAGGATACGGTGATGGTGTTGACGCCAGATACATTGAACATCACAGCTTGTCTAGAGAGGTTATAGTTACCTACTTAAATATATCCAAATAAAACCCAGTGTGATCCCTAGTCTCCGAAAATCGTCAGGAAATGACAAACAATAACGGCCACCTCTCGGCTCTTAATAACAAAGCTCTTAGTGTGCTTCTGCCACTCTGCATAAAAGACACACATCACAATGAAACATATCGATATATTAATGCATCTATCAATTTAACGATAGTTGGAATCACTTTTGCGATAATCGATAATTATAATTATTAAAGAATTAAAACTGGAAAAATGATACCGATTACTTCTATCGAAAATAAAAACAGTAATTAAAAAATTTTGTCAATACATATTCGATACATTTTTATAATCAAAACATGTATAATGTGATTATACAAATCGTATACTATATTCATAATTTATCGAAAACTTTGTCGAGTAATAATAATCGAAAAATTTATCGATTTGCACAATTTTTTATTTAAAAATGTGTAATGAGTAAACAAATTTTATATTACGTTCATAATTTAGCGATAACTTTTCCATGTAATATTAACCTAAAATTGGTCCGATAAATGCAGTGTAGTTTTTTTACCAAAAGTGTTGATTTAACCTGTTGGTTTAACGACATGCTTTCATGTCATTTAATTATTCGATAAGTTTATAAACAATTTAGAAAATGACTACTATGACCATTTTTGCTTTCAAAACTTGTATAATGAGTAAAAAAAATCGTCCACTATAAGCATAATTTATCGATAACTTTGTCGAGTGATAATAATCGAAAAACTTAACGAAAAAAATCTGTGAACCTTTCCTTTTAAAACGTGTGCAATGAGTATACCAGACTACTAATGTTATAATTTATCGATTTCACCGAGTAATATTAATCGAAATTTTGTTCGATAAACGTTTTGATAGTTTCCAATTGAAACAATTTATAATTAATAATATAATTTAAATCTTTTGATATAACGATATGCTCTCATGCTATTTAACAAAATGCACGATATTGGTATATGTCTCTAAGGGTTTGTCGTACATTTAAATAAAAGCGTCGTCTCTTAAATTTGTTAATTGGGTACCCATGTCAGCAGCAGACACAAATCGTTGCAACACCAGCAGCCAACAGCCAACAACTCAACTCAACTCAACTAAATATTGCTACATACACTTGTCAGTCGCATGCAACCAATTTGGTATAGAAATTTGTTGTTACTGCTACCGTTATTGTTGTTTGCCTGTAGCCATATTGTCCTCCGGCCGAAATGACCTGCTTCCTTAGCCATTAGCAATGAGTGTGTGAGTGCTTGGCTTGTATGTGTATACATCTTCACTTAGATCTGCATATGAAATATATGCTTGTTGTGTGCCACTTAACATGCCGTCCGTCCCTCCTTTCCCAACCTCTTCTTTCAACGCTGTACCCACCGCATTTGGCTTTTTGTCGTTGCACGTCAATGTCATCGTCATCACCGTCGTCGTCGTCATCGTCGTCGTCGTCGTCGTCGTCGCATGTCCTCACTTCCTGCCGCATTTCCTTCCTGCGTGACTTTGTAAATATTTGTGATTTTATAAATTTTTTACCCGCAACCGGAGAAGAACTTACGCCACGACTATGCAGCAATTCTTCATCGCATGCGAATGCCGCAACGTCGTACGCAGCCTGACCAAGCTTCAGCCGGGCAGTGTTATTGGTGCAACTTCGTCCTTCGCTAAAGGTGACCCGTTTTTGCTTTATATTTCCCTTAAATTCTCTGACGAAAACGTTTGCGGCACATGCTCACTCACTGAGCGCAATCAGTTGGTAGCATTTGTGTCGAATTGCATATTTTTCCAATGTGAAAATATTTTTATTTTATTTTATTTTCGTGTCTGTTTGTTCTTAAATGTCTTGTTTGTGTCACCTTCTATTTCATTCGAATTTTAGTATTTTTATCTATTTTTTTTTTGTGCGGCATTTATGGAAGATTTATGTGTTCATGTTATATCAATGTATGTATGTATGTACATAGGTAGATTATTCAAATCTCAAACGCATTAGAAATTCTGAGTCGATTTAAATAGAAATGTAGTTGGGCGGGCGAAGATAAGAAATTTGCATTAGTATGCCTTCAGGGACACAACATTAATCATTGGTTATGAATTCCATGGCAAAGACGGTGCGTGTATGTACATAAATACAGCCCGTGTCATAATTATAAGCGCACCACATATTGAGAAGTGGCAACAATTTATTTTTTGTCATTTAATTTTAGTAATTTTTTATTTCTAAAAACTATAGTTTATCCTTTGGCCAGGAAAAAATAGACAACTCGACGTTTTCACATTCTATAGGCTTAATACTTTCGACTGGTATATAATTTGTTAATTAAACAAATGAGTGCAAAATTAAAAAAAATTATAATTTTTGAATATTTTATTTAGAATATCCTGGCCAGGATTTTTTCAGCCAACCCACTCGCGAAACATTTACTAACACGTTAAATTTCATACAAAATAGATTTCTTCCATTAAACAGATGGACGAAGGTCGTGCCCTGTTTGAAACTTAGATTATAATAACAAAAAAAAAAAACCAATTATAAAAACTTGTCAATATGTGGTGCGCTTATAATTATGGCGTGGAGTGTATTTTTAGCACGAGAACGTTTTGGAAGGAAATGCTCGCTTTCCTATTTATGTGAGTGAAATATCTGAGACAAGATGTGCTTAAATTGTTAAATTATTTTAAATCTTCTATCACTTTGGTTGAAAACGGAATTAAATACACAAGTATCTATATATACATATAATATGCGAATGCATTTTTTGTTCAGCATAAAATATCTATCTGCACCGCTATTTCGATTTTCAAAAGTGGGTTGTCAAATCAAAGCGCTTGACCTGAAAAGAGTTGCCAACTGTTAAATAATTAAACTCAAGTTATTTACTAATCAATGCCCTCAGATCCGCACCGTTTGTTCGATTTTCAAAAATGAGATACGAAATTAAGGGTTTAGAATGTGGATATTCAGTAAGGTTTTATTTTTTCGAAAAGAGTTGCCGCCTCTTAGGAAATTAAGCTCAAATTGTTTTGAAAGTAAAATCAGTTGTTACAATATGGGTATCAACCGAAATGGTTTTGAAAAGGCTTTATATCTTAACTACATGTAGGAGGGTTGTCACACGTTTAAAAAATGTAATTCAATTTTAATTAAAGGAATTTGGTAAGTGAATAAGGTAATATGGGTGTCAAGCAAAAGAGGTTTAAGAAGGAAGTAGTTTGGAAATATTTTTAAGAGGGTTGTCACCTATTTCAGAAGTCGAATTAAATTATTTTATGCCCAATTTATATGAACTATTAAAAATGGATGTCAAATGAAATATGAAATATTTATTTTGACAACTTAGAATATTTTTGATGTGTTTTAAGGTTTCACCCGTTTAAAGGGTTCAATAAAAATAATTTAAAAAGTTAAATGAATTGAATTAAATAAATGAGAATGGGTATAAAATTGTTAATTTCAAGTTTCCACGTGTTTAAAAAATATATTTCCGCTTAATTCATCTGTTACTTGAAATGTTTATAACAATGTCATACGAAAAATATTTAATAAAACTTTAGTACGAAAATAATTTTTAAGAGCGTGGCCGCCTGTTTTGAAAGTCCTATTTAGTTTATTTATACATAAGCCAATTGAAATTTTAAGAAATCTTCAAAGTGAACATTTAGAACTTTTTAGGGTGCCAGAAAACAGCTGCCATCTGTTGAAAAAATTAAATTCAAATTATTTAATAAGTTAAATGGATTGTCAAAGGATGGGTATCAATCGAAACAGGATTGAAAATAATTTATTACTGAATTGCATTTTGAAAAGCTGCCATGTGCTTAAAAAATCAAATTCAACTTAATTCATCTGTTAATTGAAATATGTATAACAATGCCAGACGATAAAAATATTTTAGTTTGAAAATACTTTAAAAGGGGTTGCCCCCTGTTTTAAAAGTCGAATTTGTTTTACTTATACGCAAGTTAAATAAATGAAATATCGAAATATTAGTGTCAAACGAAAGAGTTCCAAGAAAACTTTAGGCTGATAATATATTTAGTCAGGGTTGCCATCTTTTTTTGAAGGTAACCACATCTGCGCCGTTATTTCGAATTTCCAAAAATTAAATTAAAAAACTGGAATTCTACATAGATGTGCACAGCTTTTAGCTTCACAGGGAGATTTGAAATTTGATGAAATGAAAATCGACACAAAGCCTAATTAGGAAAATATTTTGCAGTTCAAAATCAATTTAATTAATATATTAAATTAAATAGTTTATGTGGAAACCACATCAATGAGAGGTTTACGAAAGCCTCTATTGGAAGAACCTTTTGAAGAGGCTTGTCACCTGTTTGGAAATTTAAAATCAGTTTAAATAACTAGTTTTAAGAAATATATTAATATGGGCGTCAACCGAGAGAGCTTTAAGAAAACTGGTTTCCGAAATAGTTTTTAAAAGGTTTCTCACCTGTTAATTAGTCCAAAATCCATTTAATTAATAAATTAAATTAAGTATTTTATATGGTTATCTCACGAGAGGTTTAAGATAGCCCCGTTTCGGAAATATTTTTGACGAAGGTTGCCACATATTAACAAATTCAAGACCAATTTGATAAACAAGTTAAATAAAATATTTTAATATTGGTGCCAAATATATTTTCTTTATTTGGGTATCAAACGAGAGAAAGAGCTTCAGTACGAAAATATTTTTTAAAGGGCTTGCCACCTAGTTATAAGTTCCTAATGAATTTACTTACCAAGAGAGAGAGGTTTAATTAAGTAAGCTTTATTTAGCAAATATTTTTGTTGCAACCAGTTTCATAGTTCCAGTCCAATTTAATGAAAGGTTGAATGAAACATTAAAATGCGGTTGCCTAAGGAACGTACCTAATGAAGACTTTTCTCAAAATATTTTATTTATCTGTTTTAAAATTCAAATTTAGCTTAGTTAAGTTGTTGCGCGGGTAAAATCAATTAAGCTATAAAATCAATATTAAATCCCCAATAGGAATCATACTTTTTAATTTATAAGAAATACATACATACATATATTCCACTCTTCCATATTGCGTACTGGCTTTCTCTTCAAAATTTTAATCGTCATGCAATTGCATCTCTTAATAATATCCGTTACACTTTAATTTTTCCTATCAGTGAGATAATTAACTAATTAACAACCCAAATAGCAGCATAGCACTCAGGTTCTGCGCTAGATAAGTATTTGAGTAGTTAAGAGCTGGCAATATTTGCTGATGGCAAAAGCACCAGCACGATGACTGGCATCAGCATCATCACCGGAATTAGTCAGTGAGCGTTAACAACGACGATGCCATAGCTTCAGTTTAGTACACCTTAGTGCACACACACGTACACCCCTACAGTCGCATACATACACACATCCATACACATATAGCAAAAAATGATTATTAGCAGGCTTCCACGGCCACTTTTGCTCTCATTTAGCATGCTGCAGTGACTACAGCCACTTGTCCTTGCCCGCGTAGCACAGTACGCTATGTTTATATGGATGTATATACGTATGCGTGTATATGTATGTATGCATTGTTTACACTTTACATAGTTACTTTTCCTGCCTGCTTTCAACTATTGCCAAAAGTGGTGAGCTTATGCGGGACAATATTTAACTTAAAACATCGTCGAAACGGACAAAGGGCTCATAAATAGCATAGCACAGTGCACAGCAGGGGGCTGGTTGCGGGCAAATACGCCTCACTCGCAGGCTGGCAGGAAGCTGTTGCTAATCTGTATGCCTAAATCTCTGCAGCTGCAAATATTGCCAACAGCATTCAACTACCAGCAACACCAAGCACTAGGCGATGGACTGTGTCATCATTATCGCCATCGTCAGCATCAACGCTTGCACAGATTTTCCAAACCGAATGAATGCTGTTCGTTTAGTATACACTTACCCTTATGACCTCGGGACATGCATAATGCGGCGATCCACATGAGGTTTCCAACATTGAACCGGCCGGTTGCAGTGAAGCCATTCCGAAGTCGGCAATTTTGATGTTGTTCTTTTCGTCCAATAGCAAATTTTCGGGTTTCAAATCTCGATGACTGCAATGTGTGGAGTAAAGAAAAAAGGAAGGTGATGAAAAATTTACGAATTTCGATGTGCATAAGAGAAAGTATGTACACATATATGTATGTAAGTATGTAAATATGCTCATGTTTGTAGATGGTGCAAGAAGATTAGACGGAAAAGTTATTTAATGCTTGACGACGTGGCAAATTGGCTGGGCCAAAGAGTTTAGTTGGCAGCGCAACTGGGTGACAAAGTTTTAGTGGCTAGGAGATTACCGCCTAAACTAAATATGTAAACATATGAAAATTTAATAAAATAATTAAAACTAGCGAAGTTCTGCACAAAAATTAAGAATATAGAAAAATTATGTAAAATTTGAAAAAAACCTAGATACTTCGTTTTTCATATGTATATTCTCATTATATCGACCCCTTTGCGCGAAATTATCGTATGTGGCAATTTTTCGAAATTGACATTGGTAAAATATTGTACCTAAAATATCTATAAAAATTTGCTGTATATTTTATCGTATGTTACAATGCATTTTTCCTTCTGGTCGAAATTAACGTATGCGCTACGCAAAAGTATTTTGTACGTAATATCTAGTAAAAAAAACAAAAAATTCAAATATTTTTAAAAGTAGTAACAACGCTCTCCTGTAACACCGCGCGATAGTAAATTTTACACATAAAAAAGGCACTACATTCGCGAAGCTAGGGACCAAAAATATAGTAAAACTGCTTTTTCCGGTTTTCTCTTGGACGTCAGAATTTTTTTTTAAGGAATTCGAAATTTGAAATTTGTGATTAGTTCAAAATTTTTGAAAAAAGTTCATTGCAATTGAGATTTAAAATATGGGTATCAAATGAAAGAGAAAGATTTGTAAAGTTAAAAAGGATTACATTTTTTACGCATGTGGACGAATAGGTATTAAAAATGTCATTTTAAAATTTTAACCTTGAATATGGGCAGTGTTAATTTCTGAAAAAAGAAAAAAATTATATACACGCGACGACAAAATCGAATTTTGTCTTTCAAACTTTACTGTCTTAAAACAATAAAATTGATTGAGAGAGCATTTGCAATACCTATTTGGCCTTTAATTTACACTGAAATTATTAAATCATCTTTCAAAGTCCGTTTAAAAAATCCTAAAGTCTGAGGGAAAACTAAAAACGCAGCTCTACTATATTTGGCCCATAGTTTTGTGAGTGTATTGATTGTTTTATGAAATTCCATTTGAGTGTTCCAATAAAAATTGGAATTTTTGTTTTGCAAATCAGCGTCATCTTAAAATTAGTGTATTTTACTTTCATTTGCCAGCACACTAGATTTCTTACTCTGGATTGGTTTGTTTTGGCAAGAAGAACATTTTCACCATTTAATGTTAATATGAAGTATCTCAAAGTTTTAAAATGAAAAAAATTAAAAAAAAATAGCTGCGACAGATATTCAGCATGCTGTAATTTTCTTTACTTTGGTGGCACACTCTTGCGACTTCACAGATATGTTGTATTTGATGCCAACTCCCATTACCTCTAATATGGAATTTCTATTTGAAAACTTCCCAAAGTTATTTGAAAAAAAAAAAAAAAAACAATTATGTATTTGTCAATGTTATTGTGGCTTATTAAAATTTTTATATTGTAATATTTTTATTGAGCTTTGTACCACGATTGTTTATTAGGAAAAATTGAATAAGCAACGAAGTCTAAGCGGTAGAAGTTATAGCACTATTTCGGAGATCACCACATCTCCTCATCAGACTTCTTTTTTCTAGACTTCAGCAGTGATCGAACCTGCGTAATCAATGTTCAAAGTCAGAAGCGTTAACCACTGAGCTATGTACATTCCGTAAACTCTTGTTGCTAATTCATTTTCCTTATTCAACCAACTACTATCAAGTGCAGCTGATTTGCCGCTATTTAAACTCTGCTCCTCTTCAGGAGATTCCCAATAACTATACCCAATTATTAATATAACCGTTGTTTCATAGTAACTATATTTTATATGTCCGCTAAAACCCCAAGAGAATGCCACAAAATGCAATGGGGATAAATAAAAACTCTGTAGTAATAAAAAATAGTTAAATAAACAATTGGATATTTTTATTGAAAGTCTTCTGAAGAAAACTAGAGTTCTCCAATCGAAAAATATTGATTTTCAAGAATTCTATACCATTTCTGCGGAATGTTGTTTTTCCCCCCTATAAAATACATGGAAAACTTTGAGCGCTTTGAGCGACCTCTTAAATATTTTTTTTATTTAAAAATAAATAAGTAGGTGTTTATATTTTCTCGATATAGAACACTCCTAAGGGGTGGGAGCATTAAAATTCCGACTTTACTTATTTTGGACCACCCTAATGTACATAAAACTCTTTTATCAACTATATTCATTCATTTCACTTACCATATTGAATGTGAGTGACAAAAATCCAGCGCTGAGATTATTTGACGGAAAAATTTACGTGCCTCCTTCGGCGTCAGTCGTCCTTTTTTCACCAGATAATCGAATAGTTCGCCACCAGAGACATGTTCTAATATTAAATACAAATATTTCTTATTTTCATAAACCTCGCTCAATCCCAAGACATGTGGATGATCAATCAATTTCATAATTGCAATTTCACGTTCCACCTTAAAGGGAGAGACGTAGAAAGTGAGAAAGAAGAAAGGAAAGAATATTAGTTAAATTAAGAAAATTAAGCAAATGGTAGTGCAGTATGTGATGCAAGTATTATTTCTGTGGTAAAATTATACCCAAACTGGTCTGTGTAACTTCATTTGATTGTGCTTTACTTTTAGTATTCATGGGATATGCAATAGCTAATCCAGTGATTTCATAGAGACCAGCTTAGTATTTAATTGCATTTGAATTAGGTTCATATTTACGCGTTTCTACACGCACTACAAAATACTCTTATATTTATGCACATGTACATGTATAAACTTGTATATATGCATTTAAAATTGCTGAATTGCTTGCCCCTACTCTATTGGGATGTAGCCTATTTACAGGCTCACTCAAAACAATTTATATGCAGTTGGCATAGGCATATTTCGATTGTATTTAATTAAACTGATATTGTGTGAAATTGGCTGGTGTGCTGTAAATATCATTTTTTTTGTGGTGAAATTTATAAAATTAGCTGTTCGGTTGTGTTATGCGAATAAATTGAATTATGTTTAACAAGGGAATTGATTGTGACTAATTACAGTATATATTTGAAATTCTATAGCCGCTATAAATATGCATGTGTGCCAAATATGTTGAGTTTTTTTTTCGTAAAACATTTGACACAATAATTTATGTTTTTTCATATCGGATATAAAAATAAAAAAAAATTAGTACAATACATAGTATCATGAATCCTACTGATATTATAAATTTGACAATTTTTGAGCGAGTGAGTGACTAAGTCACGAATTTCAAAGAAATTTAGCGAACAGATAGGCTATTACCTCGCTTAAAATACAGCATATGGTTTGATGAGAGTTTCCATCTTTTTAAAGAGATGAAATCAATTAAGAAAATACCACTATGACGTGGATTTCAAACGAAAGGGCGGCAAAACGATTTATTTCGAAAATACCACTTAATGGTAAAAATTTTAAATCTATTAATTAATAAGTGAACTGAAATAGCACAACAATATAAATGTCAAACAAAAGCGCTTCAATAACGATTTATTTCGAAAATATTCTTTACGTAAATTATTTTAAGATGAGTATCAAACGATATGGGCTTCATGTCGAAAATCTTTATAACGAGCATTGCCACCACTTTAGGTATTTAAAATCAATTTAATTGACAAGCTAAATTAGATTGAAAAAATTTCTCTGAATTGGCATCCAGTACACTAACTTTCATGGAAACCGAAGAAGTTATATTAGACAATTATAATTTCGATAGGGCAGTTAATCATCTAAACGTGGTCCTAAGCAAGTGTTTCAAGCTGAGTTGTCCTATATATTGGCCACAATTAAAGCCCAAGCCGGTGTGGTGGAACGAAGAACTCTTCTACAAAGTCAAACGTAGCCGACGTGAGGAAAACTGGAACAAATATAGAACCGGCTTTAACAAATACGAGAGGGTCTCACAAAAAGATGAATGTAAAGAGATCTGTGGAGCGCTGGTGACCACAAATTAGGTGTCGAGGCTCCGCAAGGTAATGGCCAGATTGGACGCACCTGGAAGGTCTCTAGGCGGCAAACCCTTGAATGTTTAATAGGCACCCACTTTCCAGGTAGCATGGACCAATTTTTCGCTAGAGCTTAGGGCAGACATACTTTCCGCCTTTCTGGATATTGAAAGAGACTTCAATAATGCCCAAACGGTGATAAGAAAGGCACTCTCTCAGTACTAGTGATGTGCTGAGTCGATACTTTTGAGTACTGATTAATTCTCGGTACAGATTTAAAAAGTATCCAATACTTTCTATGCAAGGTACCTAAATGTTTAGGCTTGCAATAAGAACGCATATAGACAAAAAAAAGCAATTCAGGGGAGCCTAGTCTATCAAGAGCCGAGTGTATGGGCTAATAGAGCTTTTAATACTGATTCAAATTTATAAATTGTTCCTGATTGGAAACTATTTTTTTCTAGATGAATCAGACGATGTTATCTTGACTTCTTCATTCGTCATAGCATTTTTCTTGAATGTTAGATCTACGAGGTGAAAAACTGATAAAATTGTATTTTACTGTTGCGATAAGGTCAAGAGGCGATGATTGGGTTGTTTACGACAGCAATATTCTCCATATGTAGATTCCACACTGCTCAGTACAAATTGTTCAACTTTTGAGAAAGCATCATTCTTCATAAGTAGGCGGTGTCACGCCCTTTTTCTAAAACTTTTATTATTGCCTTTTTTTAGGTCAAAATTCTACTTAACATACTAATTTTCATTAATTGGGATCCAGTATTTGCGGAAATATCGTAGTGTATATGAGAGGTGGGCGCGGTTACCTTCCGATTTCATCCATTTTCGATACACCACACTTTTTTAGATAATTTGAAACGTATACACCGAATTACCTTCCTTAAGTATAAGTATGTCTATAAGTATTACCAAATACTCTCACTTACTGTCTACCAAAAAAATGCATGACCTCAATAAGCAATGCAGATAGAAAATATTCTTTTTAAGCTTACTATGTTACGTCAAATCTGTCGGTTGTTAGAACAAACTGTCGCCTAGCTGCCGAACATTTTTTTAGCCACCATCACTACGGAAACATTTGGCAAATTTTTTTTTTTTTTGTACTGCAAAAGTCTCAAAAACCAATGATAAGCCACTGTCTTCAACGCCCATATATATCTACATACACTGAAATGCTGCTATGCAATTTTCCGCAACTAAAACTTACAAATTTACTTCCTGAATTTTTTAAATTAAATTTAATAAGGGCAGAAGGTCATTAACCGCATTTCCGAAGCTATATTATAACCATGGCGTACAACAGAAACTGAATAGCCAATTAAAGTTGGCTGCCCACACAACCCGACAACCCACGATTAGCATTTTTTTGTTTCCTTTTATTTAGTTCCGTTTTTGTTATACCCAATTTCTGTTAGTCAACTATACTGCATAGGTACATATGTATGTACATATATTTGTAGAACAACACGTGTCACTAATGAAAATTTATATCCGTTTCGCATACCAGCAACCGCTCGACGAACAATACTATGAGCATTAAAAAACAAAGGAAAAATGCAGACAAAGCAAAAACTATAAAACACAGAAGAAAAAAAAAAAAAAAAAAAAAAAAAAAAAAAAAAAACCCAAAATAAAAGTAAAAAATATTAAACACAAAGCCGAAAATAGCCAACCCTGCTGTGAATTTTTATGCGCGCAATACCCTTGAGAATATCAGCAAAAGCTTTAGGCTTTTGGGTGAAAATAACAATAACTTCAAACCTGTACATACATATCTACATACAGACATTTGATTGTACGTGAATTTACTTGTACAAGTTAGTAGTAAAAAAACACATGAAAGCAAAACATTTAAACGATAATCGAAAAACTAGTCAAACTCAAAATGTTTGTGGAAGTATGTATATCGCTGACAAGCCACGGTCAAGTGTGGGAATGTGTGTCGTAACTGCTGTGTATGAGTAAAGGCCGCTCAACCAGTTTGCGTGCGGCAGTCGATTTTCGGCCGACAGGCAGCCCGTCCAGCTTTTAAGCAGTTAGTGAGTATATGCATTGAAGAAAGGGCGCACAATATATTTTTTTTTTTTAGAAAAAAAAACACTAAACAATAGAAATGGATCCACAAACTATGTATGTGCATATGTAGATAAGCAACCAATACCATGCAGGGAATTGAAGTGGTTTTTGTTGTAGGCATGTAGGGCTTATTGAACATAAAATAAATGGGTTTGATGGTTGAAAGGAGTTTATTGGGGATAAAAAAATTGGAGAAAAGCTTATATTTATTCGATATGCTCAAGGCAATAGAAAATTGATATGAAAGGATTTGCCTACATAAAAGCGAACAATATTGCGAAGAGTAAAATTCAATTAAAATGTAGTTGTATAGTCGCGGTTATTTATTTTTCCAAATCCAAGGAACTGCAAGCAATCAATCAATATGCAAACAATATAAATACTAAACAAAAAACACAATTACGGAGTACAAAATAAAAAAATACAAGAACACGCAAAATAGAAAAAGAAAAACACCAAATACGAAATAAGAAATAACTACAATGATCCAAATGAAAAATGGAGAATACCAAATGCTGAGAGGGCGTACTTCAACCAAATTCTGGCATAGGGTGTTTTTCAATAAAATTCTGAGATAGGGCGTTTTCGAACTGGCTACCGAGATAGGTCGATCTTCAACTCAGTCATCGATATAAAAAAATAAACAATACGAAATACAAAGTGGAAAATAAAAAGCACAAAAAACCACATAGAAAATACACACATAACCAAAAAATATACAAAAAAAATACACTTCAAAGCGTGACTGATGTGCTCTGTTGGCAAGATCTTTATGACTAAGTCATAACTATGACTAGCTTTAGTTTAATTTAAATTAACAAAAAGTTATAGGCAATTTTGAAAATATTAAATTTTATGTTAACTTTTTGAAATGGATAAAAATTTATGTCCAGATTTTAAGTTACTAAAAATGTATATGTATTCAGCTTTTACACCACCAAAGAGTTATGTTCTGTTCATAGATGGCCAACATTTGATGTCCAGTAAATGGCCAAAATTTGTGTCCGGTTATTATACGACCATAAAAGTAGTTAATAATTTACCAGAAATGTAATGGCCAGTTTTTTGACCACTAAAACCTAGTACATCTGTCCCGTTTTTAAGTTAGATGAGAAGAATTTATGTCCCATTTCTGAATGATTATAACACAAATTCTGTTTTTAAATACCCAAAAAGAGAATATTCAACTTTTAAATTATCAGATTTATGTCCGGCTTTTAGATGAACATAAAGTTATGTCCAGTTTTTAAATGTTCTAAAATATATATGCATTCATTACAATATTTTTTTTTTAAATTTGTAAGCCACCAAAAATTTATGTTTATGACAAAAAATTATGTATATTTTTTTAATCCGCCTAACTTCAACTTTCCTCAAGACCGAAGCTAATTTCTGGATTTGTGTGTGTCAGAGAAGTTTCTTTTTGCTATCATTTTTAAGAATGATAAAATTCGAAAGAAAGCGATGAAAATGAAGACAGCAAATGTTCTAAAATATATATGCATTCATTACAATATTTTTTTTTTTTAATTTGTAAGCCACCAAAAATTTATGTTTATGACAAAAAATTATGTATATTTTTTTAATCCACATACAGCCCGCCTAACTCAACTTTCCTCAAGACCGAAGCTAATTTCTGGATTTGTGTGTGTCAGAGAAGTTTCTTTTTGCTATCGTTTTTAAGAATGATTAAATTCGAAAGAAAGCGATGAAAATGAAGAGAGCACACCGACTATTTACTTTGTTCGAATATGCCAGCAAAAGTACGCACCAATTCGTACTACAGGAGCTGTAAAAATGATAATAGCGAAGCAAAGTCGTACTTTTTTCAGAGTTCGTCCTACTCGCAGGACCTAAACTTATTGGAAAATATTTGGTATTGTATGTTTTGCAATGTCCGGGTGTCAGACAATCGATGTGATGATTGGCAGTTATTCTTTCCGGCGAATAAAGTGGTAAGCAGCGAGATGTCCTTGAATTTTTAAAGCGCCTGTAAAATTGTCTGCCGAATAGGAGTTTTTTCGATACATTGGATTTGAGGATCAGTGTTGCCGCGCATAATTTTTAGTGGTAGCCAAATTCCATTAAAAAAAGGGCTAAAAAAGAGCTAAAAAAATCGTTGTGGCTAAAAATAGTAGCTAAAATTTTTTACTTACATATACATATATAAGTATATACGTAAACATTTTCAATAAGTAATGGTATATAAAAACTATGAACTCTGGAAAAAAGCTAATATTTTATCCAACCAAAAACCTTTTTGTATAAAAGGGGAAACATACGACACCAGCTTGGTGGTTCCATCAAGTGATTGTACCATCAGGCTCGAAGCATATAACTTACCAGCATGCTGGTACAATATTTATTTCTTTAAAAATGAGGTTGAGGAAAGATCGAAATGATTAGAGCCGAAATTTAATAATTTTTCTAGCATTTTGTTAAGCATTGTTTTTTTTTTTGTAATTCACAACTGCAATATCGTGAACGTAATCTTCCACAAACACGGCTTTGACTCATACAGGGCAAGAAATTTCCGCCAAAATACTTTTTACTTAGAAAATTGAGCTAATTTCACCACTCACGACACCAGTATGCTGGTACAATCACACCACAAGAACATAGACGGTCAATCGACTTGATGGGTCGTTTAAAAAATTTGGCATATTAAGGGCCGTGAACTTATCTATTTTAAACTATAGTTAAATCGTTAACAGATAAGTTAACAGCCCCACACTTTTACAGTATGTATGGATGAAAGCGTAAGGAGCATACGATACATATATGTACATATATCAGTTTTTCTTAGTTTAAAAATTCATCTCTTACATGACTGCAAAAAAACCAATTAAGCATATACAACGTTTTCATGCCAAGTATGAATAAATTCTAAAAAGGGCTAAAAAAAGGGCTAGGGGCAATTTTAAATTTATGTGGCCAAAAAAAGTATGTGGTAGCCAAATTTAGCCACCAAAGGGCTAAAACGGCAACACTGTTGAGGATGTAGTATCCAAAACCAAAAGTGTTAGTTAGTAGAACTAAAATGAATAGCATGCTTTTATTGAACCTTCTACTTCTTTCCCTCTGTTAAAGCCACTGTCCCTATTCCAGTAAATCAGAATAATAATCATAATTTTCGGGTAGTTTGCTAAGAAATGGAATATAATCAAGGTGTTTCTTCATATGCACCACTTTTCTTTGAAATTAGTAATTTTTCAAAATGAGATCAAAAAGCAACTTCTCTGATGCCCACAAGTCCACATATAAGCTTGGATCTTGAGGAAAATATGTGTACCTATCAAAGTAAAGTAGACTGCAAATACCCAATTGCTTAACCAACAAAATAATTTTAAATCACCAAAAAACTTTTGCTCAATTTTTGAACTACAAGTTTATGCCTTGTTTTTGTAGGAATAAAAAATGATGCCCAGTTTTTACTTTCCCACGTTTATACATATAAGCGATGAGCGAGTAAAGCCATTCAATACGCAATTTTTAATTAAAGCCCAAAAAACGCCAACTTCCTCCTTGGTATATGTATGCCTGCGATGACCTTAGCTGCGCAATATCTACAGTCTTTTTTCTTTCCTTCTCACAATTCATTAAGTCGACATGGCGTATACGTGACACTAATTTGGCAACATTTTTAAAAGTTAAGTTGTATGTCCAGATATAGATATGTACATATGTTTGAGTGAGTGGTTTAACAGTAAATTTTCATGTTCCTATCGTGCCACTAAAAATAGCCACTAATGTAAGCGCCGCCCAAGCGTTACCGCTGCGTGTCTGTGCTAATGACTTATATCGTTTGCACTATCGCTGTCGCCAGCGATACCCGCTCGTGGCGCGGATCTACAAACCACTTATTGCAATCCATTTGCTGAGATAGCATCTATCGTTGTGTGTTTGTTTGTTTTTTTTTTTAGTTATTTGCTACTTCGCTTTCTACCACTGCACTTACCTTCATTAATACCGACTCGCTGAGCTTCTCGCGATTGATTATTTTAATGGCCACCTTACGACCGAGCACACAGTGCACGCCCAACTTAACCAGACCTATAAAACAAAAAAATGAGAAGACATTAATAGACGAAAAGATAAATTTACGTGAATGTTTGCGGGTAAGAAGGAGGAGGAGAAAGAGGCGTATGCGTCAAACGGGAGGCATTGAAAATGGTTTATTTGTGTTCTTTTTTGTTTGTTTCAAATGCCACAAACACACACGCATAAAATAACGAGTAGTGCTAGACTTCATATGCATACGAAATTTATGCAGCGCTAGCAATCGATTGTTGCCATGCCTGCATAAGTGCAAATGTATGCACATTAGGCCGGGTCGGTAGATAGTTATAAAAAAATGGAACGACACCAATGTGGACGATTATGTGTAGAATAAAAAAAAGAAAAACTGAACCACTCCAACTACCGCTTTCATCAGCAAGTGAAAAATGTGTTGTTTTATATTTTGTTAGTTTTCATTTTAAATTCAAATGAAAAAAATTATTTTGCACCTAAATATCGAATGTAAAACTGGCTATTATATATTTTTGGACGACCCTAAAAATATGTTTATTTTCATAACTTTTGCTTTTGACACACTATTGTTATCAAATGATATATTGTTGTAGTCACAGTAATAACACCCACAGTGCAATTTTTTCATTATTCTGAGAATAACAATTATGGGAAGAAAATAGCGTAGTCGTCATGCTCCCTACAACAATATATTATTCATGAAAAGCGCGCATCGAGTGCCAAAGTTGAGGCAACAAATTAACTTAAGGGTGGTTAAAAAAAAAAAAAAAATTTCAATTTAGAGTGGCCAAAAATAAATAAATTCGGTTTAAGGTGGTCCAAGAAAAATTGTTGTCGAGACTCTCACTTCACACAAATATTCGAATAAATGTTTTTTTGCACCAACTTTTTCTTGCGAACCGCTCTAATATAATTTGTATGTCTGACGTCGTTATGTAGCATTCCACGCCGTCTGTACGTCAATTGGTTCTTCTTCCCAACGGACGTACTGCTTATGCATGTGTAATTGGCACAGTGCTGAGTATTTTCACAGTTCATTGCATACGTACATAAGTATGTAAGCTTGTGTATGTTGTGTGTTTGTGCCTAAATATGTTTATGGCACATACATATGTATTGAACTCTCCACTCCTTCTTTTTGCCCCTTTTTATTCTACCCTCCACTTTACTACTCTTTCATTGTTTTTTATGCACATTTGTGCCCTCTTATACATAAATTCACTCACCCGTTTGTCCTTTGCCCAGCGTCTTCTCCAGACGGTATGGCCCCACAAATTGGCAATTCTCCGCTGTCGAATTATTTTCCTTCTGCATCTTGTTGCTGTTATTCGGTTTTGCTGTTGCACTTGCTTTTTACAGTAATCCAGTTTTTGTTTTTGCTTTTGTTTTCGCTCCGTCTTTATTATGCCGCCTGGCCGCTTACGCCTCTTTGCTGCTACTTCGACTACACTACTACACATACGCTCTGGCGCTAGAATTTCCATACACATACACCTACAAAGAACTTATTTAAGCACTTTACTTGTTTTCTGCCTTTTTTCTTTGGGTTACAACTTTTTTCCAGCACACTTCGTGCTGTTTTTTTTTTCTCAACGCTAACTTCAATGATTTTCAAATGTTTGCTAAACCTTTGTTGTTGCCGCTTTTTAATGCTTCTTCCTAAATTGTATTTAAGTTTGTTGCGCTTAACTGTACATACATACATATACATATATACTCGTCCATTCCTCCTTCAGCGTGCATATGTGCCATGTGTGTAGGTCGTGTCGGCGCCCACCTTCTCTGTCGCGTCGCTGCTTCACTGCACTATTTGGGTTAAAGTTCGTTTTTAATTACTTTTTCACTGCAGCTCACTTGAAATTGCGCTTGTTGGTGTTTTTGCTCCTCGCACTCTTTTCCGTTTTTCTGTTTTGAAGTCTTTGGCGTTTTATTGGCTTTTCCTCTTTCACGTCCGCACTTACAGTTATACTGCAATTGCATTTACTTTTATCGCTTCTTTGAATTTCCCCTTTTATATGCTGCTTTGACGCAGAGCTTTCACAATCGTAGCATTAATTGGTTTTGTGAAAAAAAAATCTTTCACATAAAAGCCCGTTTCGGTTGATTTAATTTTTCATTGCTTCAGCCTGCAAAATAAAATTTTAATAAGAATAGGTATTGATTAGAAAAATGCAATCGGATTTGTTAATTTGGTTTGGTGAAAGAGAGATGGGAATATGAATGTGCATTTTTGTCAACGAACATATTCGTATGTAGAAATTCAAAGGAAAAATTACTGGCAAAGGATATCTAAATTTAATTCCATGAAAGACTAGGTATATTTTGTGTATATGTACATATATTAGGGTGGTCCTTAAAATACCGAAGTCGTGAGGCATCCCTTTATTTTGTACAAAATAAAGGCGTCCACCAAAATTATATAATAAATAAAAATATTCACATATGTAATACATACATTAGGGCGAGCCTTAAAATATCAAAATGTTAATTTTTTATGTGGCACCTTTTTTCGTTGTTATACGTACAAAAAAAAATTATCATTTAGGAACTATACACATGTTTGTATTGAAAGTAAACTTTATTGGAACTTTTGTTGAAAAGTAGGCAAACTTATTAGCTAGTTGGATAATCGTGTTGAAGATTGGCCAACTACATTCAAAGAAAATCTTAATTAAGTCAGTGCACTTTTTTTAGATCTCAAAACCCGAAAAAAGCAAAAAATTCTTCATAAAGCTCATACAAAAATTACGCGGTTGACCAACCATGTCTAAAGAAAATTGCTATATTCGGGTATATCTCAAAAACTATTCTAATCTCTTAATTTTTTTTCGGCGGAAAATTTAACATCAGAATGCATATAAAACTGTCGCAGATCGGAAAATTTAGTAAACTTGTATTATTGTCGACAAAAATGCAAGGCGGACCCGTGTGCGTTCTATTATGAAAAACTTGTAGTGCTTTTTCCCTCGCCCCTTACAAATTACATATCGTTGGAAAGCTTAGAAAATAGGAAATTCTCATCGTCAGTCGATGTGAGGCCGGAAGCATTTTAGGGATTTTCCTGAGACTTATAATTACTAAGTGGATAGACCCGCAATACCACTAAGTACTGAGGAGTATGGGCTCTCAGGCAAATTTAGTTTTTTGGATATCCTCTTTAACGATCGTAGCTTCTGCAAGAGAAATTTCATCACCGTGCCATGCAGAGAATTCTATTTATAAAAGCGGCAAAGCAAAATTAAATTACATATACAAAAATTATTCTTGAATAAATTTTAGACTTTCCTTTGTCTGAATTTGTTCACCCAATTAACTCATTTCATTAACCAGCATTTCACTCTGAGCATAAGTTAAGAAAATATCGAAAACAAAGGAAAATAATTTGAATGGAAGCTTCAGAGTGTCAAACCCAAGTAAAAAATGGGCGTTTAATAAATTTAATTAACCGCATTTAATGTGTGCCACGAAATGAACAAGGACAACAAAATCTCCCCAAATATAAACCGCTGACTCTACACGAGTGCACAAGTGAATACTTAAGCGATTGGAAGATAAATCAAATTCAGCTGCAGCAAAATGAGCTGCCAAGTCAACAAACAGACAAAAAAAAAAATACGTCAGGGATTACATGAAGAAGGAAAAATGAGCGCCAAGACGGTATTTTATTTATGCCACTTAAAGAAATCTGTGCGCCTGTGTGTGTGGTCAAGAATGAGAAGATATAAAATACAAGGCTAAGAGAATGATGATGGCAACAAAATCCGTGCAGGAAAAAGGCAACCACGAAGCGTGAACCAAATTTAAGATGAATAAGCAGCCAAAAATATGTGAAGATTTAAAGTAGAGGACGCCACCACTCTCCCCATAGTGCAGGGCCAGTTAAGGCAGCGGCGAATTAAAGAGCACAAGTGCCAGAAGTGCCCGAGAAGATATCAAATTTTGTATGAAAATTTATAAAGTGGAAAAATTTTAGCTTAAAAGCAATAAGATAAATACCTATGTAAGTGTGTGCGTGTTTGTATAGAGTTTGTAGCTGATATGATGTGCGTGTGTTTAGACAGATAAGTGCCTGTGTTTTGTTGGCTGAACTACTAGAAAGAAAGTCAATTTGCGTATATGGAGCAACTGAGTCACACGCTGCATACTTACGCAAATTGGTATTAGATATATGCATGTATGTATATATATGTTTACATGTGTTAGTATGAATTTATTCATAAAAGAAATTCCTTTCATTTCACAAAGCAAGCGAGCAGACGCCGGCAACGCACTCCACCGGAAGGAAGTTGGCAATGGCGGAAGGAAGGAAGGAAGGCGCGACGAAGAGTCACAGGCGAGGTGTCGGAAATTCGGCCGGAAGCGCGGAAATAAGAAACTAGTGGTGCGGAGAAGGAAAATATGCATTATTAAAATGAAAAAAAAAAAATGAAAAAAGGAGTCGAAAATTAAAAACGGAAGATGGGATAGCAGAAGGAGCTGAAGAGAGCAATTTAGTTCGAGTGGAGCAAAATTAATTCAATCGGTGTAAGTGCGAAACATATGGTGACAGAAAGAGAAATGCAAAAAATAGATGTAAATGCGAATATACTATTATAAATACCTGTACGAATACGAATATGATTATGACTATTAATAATAATATGAATATGAATATGCACCCTTGTGGTCAGCTCATTAAGTGAAGTGACATTTTGACTACTTTTGGCTACTTTTCTTTTTTGCTTATTTAATGTTGCTATTTTTTATAAAACTCCAGCGCTTTACCTAATAAACATTTCAAACTTCGTACAAAAATTATGAAAATTCAACAAACTTTAACAAGGTTAAAATTTTTGAGTGCAAATGTTAAATTTCGTTGAATTTTGAACATTAAATAAACAAAAGAAACTAGGCAAAATGTCACTGGACTTAATCAGCTGACCACAAGTGTATATGGAAATGACTATGAATATGAATATGAATGAGAGTAAGAATATGAATATAAGTAGTAATAAGAAAATGAACATGAATATGAATATACAATGAAAAGGAATAGGAATACGAACATGAATATGAATATTAACATAAACATGAATATGAATATGAATACGAATATGAATACGAATGCAAACACGAGTACATATATGAATACGACTTGAGTACAAATTTTAGTGCGAAAACGATTGCCAGACTAAATGCTAATGCGAATGCTAATACGTATACCAATATATGTAAGTACGAACGCGAGTACGCATACAAGTATGAATACAAATTCGTATTTAAATAGCAATGCAAATCTACATTAAAATAAGTACCAAGCCTTATTTCAATACGAATATCAACCGAATGTTAATACGAATACAAATATCAGTACAAATACGAATACGAATCAGATAGGAATTCGAACACAAATGCAACTATAAATTCGAATCCGAAAAATGATTTCGAATGCGAATGTGAATGCAAATACAAATACGAGCCTCAATTTGAATATGAAAACGCCAAAGGGAATACAAATACGAATGCGAATGCGAATACAAACACCAACATGAGGACAAGAATGAGTAGGAGTACGAATTCAAACTCAAATTTCCTTAGGAAAGAAATTTAACACATTAATTGAAATGACAAAAATGAAAAAAAATCATTGAAGTGAACTAAAAGAAGTGAAGCGAAATGAATTCAAATAAAATGAAATGAAATTGAAGAAAATAAACAGAAGTAAAATTAAATCAAACAAAACAAAATAAAATAAAATAAAATAAAATAAAATAAAATAAAATAAAATAA
>NW_023458559.1:38565559-38579466 GCF_013731165.1 Rhagoletis pomonella | reverse complement strand
AAAATAAAATAAAATAAAATAAAATAAAATAAAATAAAATAAAATAATATAAAATAAAATAAATTAAAATAAAATATAATATAATATAATATAATAAAATAAAATAAAATAAAATACAATAAAATTAAATTAAATTACATTAAATTAAATTCCACCAAAGTCGGTGGCAGAAATGTACATATGCACAGACAAGAACCGATAACAGTTTTCAACAGATACGTTTCGGCTGCTTTTTTGAACTTTTTTTTTTTGAATTTTTCGTTCCATACGCTCCTCAAATGCTTTTTCAGGGTTCGAAAAAATAAGGAAGTGCCTGATGGCTTCCGAGCCCGACAACTTCTGGAGGCTAACAAATACTAGCAAGCTCAGCTATTGCCGACTACGTATACATGCTTTGAAACAAATAAAATACAATTATTGCTTTTAAATAACATCATCTTTTTAGAAAGTTCCGAGATAGAAAATTAGAGAAAATTTTAGACGTTTTCTGTTCGTTTCCGGATGCGAAAACTGCACATTTTTGAAGATTTTTGGATACGTTAATAATAAAAAATAGTGGTCGCTTTCTGCTCGTTTCCGGATACGGAGAATTTTATTTTTTTGGATTTCGAGATGACACTGTCGGCTGAATTTACGTTTCTCTACTGGCTAAGAAATCATTGTTTTTTCCACGCCTTTCAAATTGACTTGGCAATTATCCCTGACTGCTGGGTGTTGTGCAATGAACAGTATTGCCAATTGAAAATATAATGACGATTTATTTCATAAGGTTGTTTTCAGTGGCAAAAAAAGTCAGTACGTAAATTTAGTTTTTTTTAAGTAGTTAAGGTGCAAAAGGATTTTTGTAACTCTTTGCACCATCTCCGCTCCAGACGAAAGCATTTGCTCCTTAGCGCCTTGCTCCTTTGCCTCGCTCCGCTCCGAAGCCCTGGTTTACAACAATATGAAAGATATCAGTGAAAGCGACAACAACACCCAGAACTTTATTAAAAGGAACACTAACCACAAGTTTTATTGCCATCACACTGAACGCACGACCTACTCAAGCACACCGGCGGCAAAGGCAACACGCCTAAGAAATGAAAAATGTATTCGACGCCTAAAACGATGCTTTGAAAAATGTGCGCTTGCACACAGTGTTAACATAAGCATTTACGCATGCTTACCATGAGTGTATGTGTGCGTGTGTGTGTGTGCGTGAATGTTCAGCTTGGAAATGAACTCTTGTGCTGCATGGCATTCATATGTACTATGTATGTATGTAGGTAAAAGCAACACGCCCCTTTCAGCACCGTTCACCGTTGCTGCACCACACTCCACACATGATATTCAGCAATTTACGAGCTGGTTGTTAAGCAGCAACATGCCATAGCAACGAAAAGGCGAAAATTTCCATTTTGTCGGTTGTAAATAAACAGCATAGACAAGCAGCAAGCAGCTAGCGCATATGTATGTATGTATGTATGTAGCATGATTGAGTGGCTTGTGAATGAAATAAGGACATGCAAGCGCACGAAGATGATGAATACTTACAAACCTATTAAGTAGATACATATATGCATGTAGGTATAAAAGTGTAAGTTTGTAAATATTTGCGGCAGGTTTGTTTGAAATTTCTACAATTTTCGAAATTTTCCTCAATGCGTACAAAAGCAAATGTAAACAGTAAATGAGCACAAGAGCCGAGCAAGAAGAAAAAAAAAAACCATAGGCACAAGCAATGCGTTGACCACAAAGGAAGTTGGGAAGGAAGGAAGTATAGCAGCGGAACGGTATATAGTGAAAGAAATTGAGGCAAGCACACTGCATAAAGGCTGACTTCGGCAGTGGCAGCGCGGCTCTAAATATTACGATTTATGCAAGTCAAGGCAAATTGTTTATTTTCGCATTTTGTGTGCCATTTTTTCGTCTCGCTTTGTATGTCTGCCGGCATCACCACGCCCCTTCTGTCTTACGTACACATAACCATGCCGGTAATGGTGACCTCCTTCAACACATTAATAAGCCATTTTGTTCTAATAAATATGCAGTGGTTTATGGCCGGGTGAGCAAGGAAGCCTGCAGCACACTTTGGATTTAAATATATACATATACATATGTATATATTTTTTTTTTAATTTTTGGCTTCTAGCATGAATATCAATTATTTTGTACGCTTGCATGCCTTGGGGTGGTCCTCAAATAGCAACCACCACGAGGATTTCAAAATTTTAAACTAATTGTTAGTTGTCGCTAACAGGGTTTGAAAAATTCGAAAAATTTTTGACTTCGAATCTGACAAATTTGACATATTATTGAAACTTATCAGTTCATAAACTCGCTGTGTTATAAATGGTTAAAAGTCAAAAATTTTTAGAATTTAGCGATTCAAAAAATAAATAAAATTTTTTCAAATCCCGGAGCGACTCCTAAATTTGTTTATTTTGAATTTTCGTAGCTGACTTCATTTTGTACGTAGAACCAAACCAAGGGTTAACCTTAACGTTGATATTTTAATGACCACCCTGGCATACATAAATATGCATGTGAAAAATTGTGTGCAGATGTATGCTTGTTTGTGTGAAAGAGTTTGCCGCCTGGTAGAAGGGTACATACATATATATGAAAGTAAATTTTTTCGTATTACACGCATATGTATGTGGCTAGGTATGTATGTATGTAAATATGTAGTTACATATACATTCATATACATATGTAATTAAATGCAATTAAATTGCGCGTGAAGGCCCTTTTGAGCTGATTTGCGCCCAAGAGGCATGCTTTACATTTTCAATAGATGCAATTATCCATGCCAGCACAATGTATGTAAAGTGTAATGCTTTCTTAGCTTTGACTGATTTAAAACAAACTAGGGAAGATAATTATTTTTACTTTTTAAAAAGCTTTATGAAAGTAGATTTTCATACAAATTTTCGATTTATGAAGCATTTGTTATTTTTATGAATGTGGATGTTCGTAAGTATATTTTCGAATTTATTTGGAAAGCAAAGTATCAACTTTCTGCTAAGAGTTTATTTTAAAACCTTATAACTCTTCAAAGGTGTACTAATTCAAAATTACCCCTTTCTTATCCATTTAACTGAATTGAAGTTTTCAAACATGTGGCAATCCGCTTCTAAAATATTTTCGATTTAATATTTATTTTATCAATTTAATTTATTAAAATTACGACCGCTGTGGTGTAGTGGTGAGCAGAGCGTGCTTCCACGCCGCAGCGCCTGGGTTCAAGCTCTGGTCAAAGCAATATCGCAAAAAAAATTTAAAAAAGTTCCTTTTTTAACAGCGGTCGTCCCTCGACAGGCAATGGCAAATATCCGAGTGTATTTCTGCCATAAAAAAACAGCTTCTCATAAAAATACTGTCGCCGTTTGTAGTCGGCGTAAGACTGTAGGTCCCTCCGCTTTGTGTGACATGATCAGGGCGCGCGCCATAAATCGGAGGAGAAGCTCGTCCAAACATTAACATATAGTGTAAGCGCCAATCTATTATTATTATTAATTAAATACAAATTTTCAAGTTTTCAACCCCCCTCACAATTATTTTCGGCAGTGAACTCTCCTAAAGTTGTTTGGCTTGATACCCATATAGCAATTTACCTTATCTATTAAACTAGATGAAAATTTTCAAACAGGTGGCAACCTTATACAAAAATATTTTCGGCTGCAATTTTCATAAACCTCACTTTTTTGACAGACATATGGCAATATTTGCTTTATCATTTCAAATTTACTTAAACTGCGATTTTCCTATAGGTGACAACTCTATATTTTTCTTATTCTTTTCTTTATTTAGGTGAGACCTCAAGAAATACAGCGGTGAAAACTGAATTCAATCCCATGCAATAGTTTTCGAGTGATGTGCCTACAAACATAAATGCCAAAAAAAATTTTAAAATTGTTGATTTGCCTTCTATCTCCAATAATCTTTCTTTAATATTTCTAATGTACAGACATCTGCCTGTCACAATTTTATTAGATGCATGGATTTTATGTATGTAACTCAATGAAAGTCTTTATTTTTCTTGCCAAAAATTCAGTTCTAATGGCAGAAGGTTTCCAGAAGCGGATATAAACAAAAATCTTCGAGAAAAGTTTGTATCATAATGGAAATTCTTTATTAAATTTACTTTCCCCGGTTGCCAATTAATCAAACGCTTGATAAAAGACTTTTGTATGTATTGTATATTGCAGAGGTAAAAACGATACGCAGAAAGATTTGTGTGCTAAGAACTTGAAATGCTGACAGCCAAAAAATAAGGCAGCGTGCAAACAATTTCAAGACCGGCGCTTCTTCCTGTGAAGACGAAACAGAAAACCTGGTAACACGAGTATTTATCCCAGCTGGTACGGGGAATATAGATTTAGGGGAAATCCTACCAAAACCGGGATGGTAGACTTCACCAAGAAGTGTAAATTACCTCTATTCAAACATCTCTACTTAAACCTCCCTCAACTGAAGTCAAATAACTTGGAATTATTCTAGACAAGCCACTAGGCTGGAAGTGATACATTGAAAACCGCTCCAGGAAATCCCATACCGCCTTATATGCAGGTAAGACGGCTATAGAGCAAAAATGGTGAACAAATTCACAGCGGGGATAAGACCCATCATCGTCTATGTTGGCCCGCGCTAAACAATACCATATCCAGAGAGACGGTGGAACGGACACTGCGTACGGCTTCCATGCTCGTCACGGAGTTGCTACCCGCAACACACACCAATTATCTGGAAATAACACAGGGCCGGCTGTCGTGTGGCCTGTTAAATACGATCCAGCTGTGAAGAGACCTCAGATGCGGGCATGTAAAGGTCTTGGAAACTAAATTTTTTATCGTTTTTCAAGCAGAGCTAAACGCCGTTAAGGCGGCTGCTGTGTGGCCCAGATCCTACGCCCCACAAAGGCAGCCTATCAGTATTTATTCTGCCAGCCGTACGGCTACTAAAGCTCTTAAATCTAACAGAGCAACGTCCAAGTTAGCCAAAGAATACAGAAGGATTCTCAACCTGTTGGCCTCAAACTGATTCCAGGGGATTCCTGGGAATTTTATAGCCGACGAGCTTGAAAATAGAGGGACGGAAATATCTGAATTATTAATTATCTTCAAGAAGCGGGCGTACCTTTAGCCTCCTGGAACACACAGATTAAAGGCTGAACTCATCGGAGAGGTAAATACCAGGCGGGCTTTCGAAACCGCCTGCCATACTACCAGGCGAGCTCAGGTTTGTGGTCGGGTTAGGAAGCGCTCACTGCCGGATGGGAACGCACGGAAAAGGGTTGTGCTGCTCCACCAACGATACGAGGAGGAGGAGCATGCAGCATTATCTCTGCCACTGTCCCTCTCTAACCCAAACACACACCCACTTTTTCAACAAGTACTTTTGAAAATGTTTAACCGACTTGAACTCGGCGCAGTAACTGACTCACTGATGTCCCCAGTTTTAGAAAATCTAAGAGAAGCTTCCTAAAATGGGTATACAAAGAGTGGCTGTATAGCGATTTTATGTTTGCGTATTTAAAACAAAATTTCAGCAGCGAAAATTCAGATTTTATGGCACCTCATCACACAGTTAATCAACTCTTTCGTTCAAGCGCCAACCCGTGAATAAACATTCGCTCCATGTGAAATTTGAATGCGGCCGCCACAATGTTGCATATCGCGCAACTAGCACAGCGCTACGTGATAATGTAATTTGTGCCGAGCTTTGGCGAAAGTTGAAAGCACACCTGATGCCACTGCATGCATTTCCAAAAGTTCCAAAGTGGCAGTAAACTGCGGAGGTAAAGCCATGAATGCGGGCGCTGAACAATTATAGTGCAAAGCGTTGTGCGATAAACCGGTATTTGCAGTAGTCTACGGATTCCCTAAACGGTAATCACACTTTAATGTAATAACGGCGGTGAAATGTGAAATTGCATAAGGTTTATTCGCTTACTGTGACTAGTCAGTTTGCGCTCAACTCAAATCGAAATTGACACAAATGCACGCTTACGGAACAATAAGTGGGGCGTAAATTAAGAGACAGACAGCTAGCCAAGCGGACGGCTGAGTAGTGGTTAGAGGAAATAAAGTGGCAACTGTCCACCAACTCTACAAGTACCTACTTGCGATTGGCCGCACAGTTTTGATTACTTTTGAACACTCATACACACACACGCACGCACAAACATTAAAGGAATTCACAATTCTACATGCGGATATGCAGTCTGATTGACAGCTCGCAACAGATAATCTACCCAGTGCGGCCAACGGCCATCCTCCATAACGAAGGCATATTTCATGCCAGCAATTTTAATTTCATTTCTTCATCATCCATGTCATTCCTTCTATTCTTATCTTCTCAATATGGTTTCCTTTGCCTCCTGCACTTTGAAGCCGCAGGCATTCATTGAAAATCTCCACCTCTCCCACGCGTAGCGCTGTCATAGTAATAGGTTGGGTTGCTCGACAGTCGAGATTTCAAGAAGAAAACACTGCCAAATCGCTACCGTATTGTGTGGAAAATGGGTTTTGCTTCAGCTGCTTTACAATTTTGTACGTCTGTTGCTATGGCCAGTGCCAACAGTGCGTATACGTTACATTTCACGCTTGCTGTGGCTAATGAATCGGTATGGGTGGATTAATGTTGTGCACAACGCTGAATACTTTGAAGTAGCTAAAACCCAATTACTGTCGGAATTTTATGCTAGTAGACAACATACCCAGCAACAACAACAATGACAACAAAAATACTGTTTACGTGGTAGGTGTGCTGAAAATGGAAGAGGCCAATTATGATTGAAGGAAATTTAATTCATAATCAAGGGTAATTCGTTCAGCGCTCGAGGTTATGGGATATTTTCCTATCTAGCCAACACTATTTCGTGCTTATTGAAACGCTCTAAAGAAAACTGTTATATATTTAGTGGATGAAATGTTAGTTGCTAGGGAATTGGGTTGAATACCTTCCGCGAAGGACAATAAATTAAAAAGGTCGAATCTAAAGTCTAAATGTAACAGTTTGGAAAGGTTAGGCGCCCTATAGCCGAGTGTTTAAAGTTGCCTACTACCACTCCGTAGGACTAAGGGTCGATAAATCGTCAAAGAAATATCCCAAAACAAAATATAGAAAACCGTATATTTCTTAATTGCGGTTACGCCTCGGCAGGAAATGGCAAGCCTCCGAGCGTATTTCTGCCTTGAAAAAGCTTCTCTTGAAACCACTTTCCGTTTGGAAGCGGCGTAAAATTGCAGGTCTATACATTTGTATTATAACATAAGGACGCCCACCACAAATTGTAGGAGAAGCTCGGCCAAGCGCTTAACGAAAATCAGAAGCTCTAATTATAGTTTTTTTAGGTTCATGAGGTTAGGTTTTAGTGGTTTATTTCCTCTATAGTTTCGATAATAGATAGTTATATAGGTTAAAAGTGCGAAGCCATTTCCAGCTCAATACCGATTTTTTTAGAAACAGGCGTGGCACTTAAGGGCAGATATTTTCGAATTTAAATCTGCCAATGTCAAAAGCATGTTTGGCGGGGACAACGCCGCTTAACTCTTTTCAAGGCTATACAGTGGCGGAAAAATGCGATGCTTTCTATTGTATTTGATCTTCTTCTAGACAAATGAGGGAGAAGTAATTGAAAACTTCAGTTATCTGCCGCTGGATTTTTCTCTGCATAAGACATTCAAAGACTTAATACTCCCTGGCGATTTCCTTAACAGTTCTGAAGCCTTGGAAGAGTGCTGCCTTTTTATAGCCAGATGCGTTTGAATTATTTTCTCTTCATAGTATTTTCATTGATCCATTAATATTAGCTTCTTTTTATTCTCAGGTTTTTATTCTCACAGTAGCCCATAGGTCGTGGTATTTTTCTACTTCTGGACATTAGGTTTAAGCGATGCCTTACTCACATGCCCATCAACCATTAAATCTGATTCACCTGTCGGCTGGAGTAGCTTTAATAATTGTTGTGGCTGATGCCTTTGCAGCATGCGCAACATGCAACATTTTTGAGTGCAATGCGGTGGTCGGTTTTGGAATTCTTCTACACTTTGTCCTCCATTGGTGTTTTATGGCGTAATTTTTTGTTGTTCAGCCGTGGCGGCAAAGTCGAAGGAATTTTTTAAAGGAGGCCTTAGATCGTTCTCAAACGCATTCCAAGCATGTTTTTAATCATCGTCACGGTTTCCCGCCATTGAAAAGATTAGCTGAGACTTAGTGCCTATTGTCAGTGTTATTTTTTCACTTTACCTCCTTACTAGCATGTTCAATGGTTGCTTCCATGTAGGATTAAAGCAGACTCTATTCATCTTACCAGAAGGCATTGTGCCTTGACCCCAGTGACCGCTAGACTAACTTATTATGCCTGCATTCATAAGCCGAAGACGGAACTCTGCTGAGACCAATGAAACAAGTATTATCTGCATACGCCAGCTGAATAGTGCTGTTTCGGGATATCAAATAGATGCTTTGCAGATGTGCAGTGCATATTACATTCACCAATATCAAATTAAAGAACTCTCCCCTAAGTGACTCGCCTTGTCCAAAACCTCTTTTCGTATCGAACACCTCAGATAGGATATTTCTACTTTGAACTAACGAAACCGCAGGCTAAGTTCTGTACGAATTTTTTGTACTGATAGAGTAAGTTTTAGTTCAATAGTTTGTACTGTAAAATTTGACGAATCTTAAGCACATTTGTTATGCATGGAACCTATTGATTTGCGCGTTTATTCATCAAAACCGTATCCGTATCATTGAGAAGCCTTCACACCATATCATCCTTTCCCTCTGTCAAGTAGCGCTAGGTGCTAAAAATAAAGTTCCCCTAGCAGCGGCGTATTGAAGGAATACAAGCTAAGATGTTTAAACCTTAGTCCAGTGAAAGACGATTAGCTGAGAAGGAAATGCAGAAATCATTCTAGCTCGTACGCCAAACAGCTGCGGTAGTAGTGGTTTTAAATGATGTTTAGTCGAACACCTATAAGAATAAAGAGCTGGCACTTAGCCATCGGTCAACCACCGGCCAGACACACTTTCCAACTTGCCATGTCGGCGCTTTTTCCCATCGCTCGACTGTAAACTCATTGATTTAAGAGTTGTTCACAAATGGCCAACAGAACTCATATTTTCTCCCTGTCCATGGAGATGACCTCAATCGTAGCCTACCTAGCCGATTCGTCAGACCTACAATTTTCAATGACAGAATATACCTCCTCCAACTCCACCATCCATCCAGTTTCGATCCATCCATAAAGATATTTGTTTAACATCTAATTTCGGATATATGTAGAGAAATATCCGTTCGGTGCTACCCTCGGGAGGCTACGATTCATTTCTTCCGATAAAAAATCGAAGTTTTAGGAACGTCTGGGCGCTTGTACGCCAAGTTGATGAACAATCCACAGCTTCTAAAGCTAAACACATAGTTTGGCGGCGAGCAAAGAGATAAGCAAAGCATCGAGAAATGCATCGTTTACAAAACTTGTACATATGCACGCTTTGCTCTTCACTACGTGCGCTCCCATGAACGTTTTTAAATCGAGTTTTTGCTCATTTTCTTTGCTCGCCGCTATACTATGCGCTTAGCCTTAGCCTAATAGTGGAACGAACTGCGGCAACTTTACCAGTAATGTCAGTAGGTGTGAAACTGAACACAGCGCTAAGGCTTAGAGTGGGAGTGGTCGGAGGGCTCTACTCCGTCTACCAGACAATGACCACCTATAACATAAGTGGCTTGATTATGGTCTCATATAGCCAATATGTTACCTCTGTATAGAGTCCAAACCTCTTCACCATGGGGTTTTTAAAGCAGTATAGACGCACTCATGCGTTTTTTGACCCGTTCCTCAATATTAGCTTCTAAGATAACTTCCTCTTAAGTATCATGCACAAGAATTTGACCCTATCAGAGAGTATGAGTGAAACGCCACCTATCTAGGGAAGCTGCACATTAGGCACCTTATATCTCCTAGTGAAAAATACAAACACCGTTTTTCCAGGATTAATAGCCAGTATGCAGCTATGTAGCAGACCAAATCGTGGCCAAGTTTAGGTACCCCTGCATAAGAGCGTACTTTGGATGTCTTTCATTAGTTGCTCATCCCTCTTAGCAAGAACTTGAGCCGATATCAAAACAATTTGCTTGCCGGCTTATCTTCTGACAGAAATTTGAGCCTACTTTCTTTCTGTCATCTTGTTTCTCTTCTTCAACTTACTACACTGGCTTAAATTATTTCGTATTTATGGAAACCAACATTAGTGGTTACTAATTAGCCATATCGACTAGTTCATTATTACATTCCTGTAATGTTACATTTTTTGCATTTATGTACTCTGTTTTTACTCAATTCTATTTTTGTTGTTCTATCAAATTAAATTAGGTGTATAATAATTTCATTCCAAATAAACCTAATTACATACATATGTATAGTACAAATGTCAAGTCAGCAATAATTTCTTTTGACGTGAAATAACTCAATTAACCAGCATTTCCTCAGCCGCAACCAGTGTTACAACTAAACGTGCCACCAACAAATGCCACTGTTACATATGTACATACATACATATATACCACATTTTTACACAAATATAGAATATATGTAAGTATGAAAGTATATTTTCGTGTTATAGCCTAAC
This sequence comes from Rhagoletis pomonella, assembly GCF_013731165.1. Taxonomy (NCBI): domain Eukaryota; kingdom Metazoa; phylum Arthropoda; class Insecta; order Diptera; family Tephritidae; genus Rhagoletis; species Rhagoletis pomonella. Next base: position 38,568,846 of record NW_023458559.1, on the reverse strand, counting down.
AGCATTCACCGCTGAAGCTCTTAATTAATTAGCACAATATTATTACACAACGGACATCATTTCGAAATACATTCACATTTTTAGGAGCGAAATCGACGTGTAAGTAGTATATTGTGTTTTTGTCTGAATAAAGCATTAAACTCAACGGATCATAAAGAGCAGGAAAATTGAAAATGGAACCAGCGGAATAGCAGCAAAATTAATGGCAAGCTTAGCGAAGGGTGGAGATGAGGGTCAAGGTTGTAATGATGCGGGTACGAATGGGTGTGGTCAGCGGTTACAAATTAGCGCTGCAAATGAATGTGGTTTTACGTGGGGAGCACAGAGATAGAGAGAGAGAGAGAGGTGGAAAGGGTACGCGCGGTGTCATAAGCGGATGTGGATATTTAGGTGGTAAATTGGTTGAATGTAAAATTTGATGGGACGCTCGAGTGTTTTTACCGGTTAGATGAGTGGTCTGCTGGTCTGTTAATTTGGCGCAGTTGGTAAGGTTCTTTTTCTTTTTTACGGTCGGTTGCTGGCCAGGTCCGCCATACAAATACAATATTTCAAATAAAGGCAGTTCGTATGCAACGGAATTTTCGTATAAAATATGAGCAAATGAGCAGCTGGCGTGAATGAAATACATTTCGTTGGTAGGCAGCCAGATTTCCACTGTATGAATTTACATAAAAAAAAAAAAAACGAAAAGGAAAGGCGCTTGAAATGATCTTATCTCTTTGAAATGGTGGAAATATTTACAAGCCGCAGCTGCTAACAGCTCGCAGAGCAGGCCGTCATTTTAAACTTCCCCTGACTGTTTTATTTTAGCTATGATTTTGTAGCTTTTCGCGTACGAACAGTAAAAAGAATTAACGCGAAATACGAAAGGCATAAAAAATTGTGCACGAAATCGATTTGAAGTAGGAAACGGACATCAAAGCGAGGTAAAAGAATTTTGCCACTCAAAGAGAAGCAATGCTACAAGTTTTAGTAGTATTCAGAGTATAAAGGAACCGAAGTTGAGTTTTTTTTCTATTTTGAGTAAGCAGAGGTACTGACCTTTGATTTGCTAACAACAACGAATGACTGCGAGAATTTTGTATATTTTTTTTTCGAAAATTTCGCAATTTTCTCGAAATTCTGAGGGTGTACGAGTCAAACGTCAAACGGACCTCAGATTCGGATTCAGCGGGTAGGTGGGTCTTTTTAACCACACACCACTTTTCTTTTGTGTGTGGGTGTTATTTTTTTTTACAAATTATTAGGTTAGGTTAGATATGCTGACCAGCCGCTACGTGGCTTCGCAGAGACCATTATGGTCCATAGTGTCACCAGATAAACTACGACCACTTTGGACAGCTAATCACTATGTACCAGGAGCAATGTTGAAGAACATCGCAGTCTTGTTGGCAAACTGGAACAACTTCTTATACCACACCTTGGCGGCGACTTCCAGATTAGGTAAAAAACCTGCTCAGTAGACGAACCCGCAGTCTACTAAGGATCTTATCGTTCGCCAGAGACAGTTTATAGGCGTACGATGCCAGCAGGAAATGTCCAGTTAGTACACCCACTAGTAGCTTAGCGCCCTCCCTCTTGAGGGAAAGGAGAAACTTAGTGAGCTTCATGTCATACGCACTGCATGTAACCCTGGACACCTTACAGCCTTGCGTTTTGCTCCACGCCTTCTGCGCTTTCCGGATCATGGACAGGTTCCCGTTTAGTCGCTTGGAGGCGAACCGGCACTCCCTCTATCAGCATAGTTCCCGACAAAGCACCCTTATTGGCTAACCTGTCGGCCTCTTCGTTGCCCTTTACACTGGTGTGACCCGTAACCCAGTACAGATGTACGTCACTATTGCTATGTAACCAAACTCAGAGCTGATTCAAATTATTACACTTTGAAAAAAAATGCCACGAATCCAGCACAAGCTTGCCAGATCTTTGTATGCAATGAATTTCTAGAAAAATTACCAAATTTTTCCCTTCTTTCAGATTTATGCCTTCCTAGGTTAATCTAAGTTGCAAATGGAATTGCATTGAAATCGGTTAAAATTTACCATATCCGCCCACGTTACAATTTTCAGCAAAATCGGAGTACATTTACTACCTTTTGCCACATTTCATACGGAGCTCTTCCACTGTGCGGCAAGACAAGATCTGGAAAGCCATACAATAATAAACCATCAGGGCACGGGGTATTTTGTCCGAAGCTAAACTTTCAGAGGTTAGACTGGCTGCAGTATACCCGAACTTATCAGAGATTTTCATTTCTGCAGCTGGAGAGAATCACTTGAAAAAAAGTGATGGCTCTTAGTTCTCGGACTTGATACGGTATCTAACTTATCCTGGTTCTGGCTAGATATTCCTGATATTGATTTCCTTGTCACCACCAGGATAAGTTCTGGCAAGTCGCTGTGATACAATGGTAAATTAGGGACTTTACGAGAATTGTGATTAGTAATTTGACTGTTCATTAGACGGAAGCTGTCCAGAATCAGTGGACAGTGGCTGCTTAGAGCGAGCGTTTCTTTTGTTTCTAGCGCCTCGATAGTTTTTTCTTGTTGGGCGCTAGGCGGAAAAGCAAGCAAATCTGACCAGCGCCTGTCAAAAATCGAGTTTTGTTTCCAACCGGGTAATTAATTTAATACTACCAATAAGAACCACCTGGATATCAAGCGTAATATAGTTTTCGCAGGGACTACTTTGAGCTCGGTGGCATTTTGAAAATAAAACCCTCTCTCAACGTAGCGTATAAAATGAAAAATATTGCGTTGGCTTGAACATGAAGCTTTGGCGAAGACATCATTCGACTAGGAACCCATGGGTTATACTTGGTATTAACCAGACTCGAAAACGACTATATAAGAAAAAAATAATAATTTTTATATGACTGACAGTATATCCGGTACAGACGCTTACTCATTTTCACAGCGAAACACTGCCATAAGATCTTTTAGGGTGCATCGCCTAAAAGTATGCAACAATAAACTCGTACGAAATTGCACACAATCCACGCACACGTACGTACCCATACTATTGAAATTCTTTATTGGTCCTTCCGAAGGTCACAGCTGACAAACGTAAATTCGTGTAACAAGCTACGTATTTTTGTTTAATCGATAAACTGAAAAAATTAAGAAAGGGCGGTGAATGTTCGAAGAATGGTCAAATGGCGTCGGAGATATGTATTTTAATGCATGCCAGGAAACAAAAAAAAATATACACTTACCAAAATGTATACGCATGAAATTGCCAAGGCTGACCGCACTACGCTGCAATTAGCATTGGGACGGTTTTTTTTT
>NW_023458559.1:38516743-38535559 GCF_013731165.1 Rhagoletis pomonella | reverse complement strand
AAAAAAAAACCTCATACAAGCGTTGGTAAAAATCATGCTTTGCTTTGCTTTTCAACACGCTTTTTACCAACGCCCGCTACCTGCTACACCTACCATTTTCCAACCATTTACGTGCGGCAGTTCAGATTTCGTGACGTTCGTATTTAGTCTACATTTGCTTTGAGTGCAGAAGTGTGGCGTTTTATGAGCAATTAAATATCAAATTTCAAGTCGGGGGAAATGCAAAAGAAAAGAAAATTAATTAAAGTCGGCAATGAAATGGTTTCACACGCTATGAGCAAGAAAAAAGTGGTAAAACAAAAAAATTAATATACTTCTGGTCTTTGATGGAAATGAAAATAAACAAAGTTGCCATTGCTGAGGAAAATCATTGAATTCAATATATTTTAATTCCCAATAAGAAATTTCGGCTACATTCAGAGTCATTTTTGAGCTGGACGGTGGTAAAAATAACTCTGAAAATTGCTAAATATTTATTCAATAAAGAAAAAAAATCTTAGATATATTCTAAATAGTTATATTCATAAATCTTTGCCCTCCTCATTTCTTTACAGGTACGGGCACTTTTGGCCGCGTTTGTTTATGCCGCGATCGCGTGTCAGAGAAGTACTGTGCCATGAAATTATTGGCTATGACCGATGTGATACGCTTAAAGCAAACCGAGCATGTAAAGAATGAGCGAAATATTTTACGTGAAATTCGACATCCATTTGTGATCAGTTTGTAAGTATATAGAATGCAAATATTAATATTATTAGCAATGTAAGATATTTTAGGGGCTTGATGAAATGTCTTGTAGACGTCTATGTATCGGTAATTTTGACTTGGCGGAACAAACAATTATTCATTAAAAATATCTTTGAGTGTTTATTAGACCAAAACGTTTCATTTATTTATGCCACTTATTACATTCTCATTTAATTGTAGGCGCATATTAAATTCTAAATTTCTTGGTTGCAATAACTACAATAGAACGAAACTCTTTGAAGTTTTGGAAAAAGTACTCCTTATTCAATTCTGGCTAAGATAGTTGCTAGTCTTTTTTTTTTACTTTCTTCTTCTTTTAAGTGAAGTCCCATTAAAGCGTTTTCTGCCTGTTTGTGCCGATGATGTCAGAAGGGTAGGCTATATAAAGCACTCGAAGATACATATCGGCTGGAGTGTGTACATAGGTGCATAGTCTAGATTTGATAGGTGCATATTCTAGATAGATAGCCAATCCTACTTGACTAGTGCGATAGGAGTTGGACCAGCGTAGATTTTTATGGTACTAACACTTTGCGGTGTAATTTTTGGAGATCTGCCAAGTAGTTTTAATTATAATTTGACCTGAATTAGAAACACTTAAGTTTCCCCACGTGTCACAGCAATTGGACAGAAACAGTTTCGATCGAATTAATAAATAGCTTGGATGGCTTTTATGCGTAATTGTGCCGGAACTATTCAGCTGACATGAGAAGAACACATTCGGACAGGTGTGCATATTTGTCTGTTGCATATTGCTGTTAATTTCGTTCCACAGTAGGCTATGCAATTTCCTACAGATTCGCTGATGGACCCCTACTTACCAAGCGACAAGCTTCCGAAAATTTTTCCAAAGTGCTGACGGCAAGTGGTTGTGGGATCAGGTTTCTGCTGCGCAGCTGTGCTACTGAATACGAATGGGAGTGAGACCTAGTATTTTTTGTTGGTTGGGTCCACCTCTACTTTTCCAACGTCCAGCTGCTCAATAAGTTCGCCTTGGAAATAGATATTTTGAGATTTTGGCGAGTTAAAAATTAGTGTAGGTTTTCGAGGGTGGTGAAAGCTATTGGAATCAGTAGTAGATCACAAACTAAGTAACAAAAAAGTTTATATTTAGCTTTATAAGGAAGCGATGATGCAAATCTGGATCGTATTCCTCAAACTAATTCACTGGCTATGTCAGCCGCTGTGGTGTAGTGGTAAGCAGTGCGCGCTTTCACTCATCAGCACCTGGGTTCAAACCCTGGTCAAAGCAACATCGCAAAAAATATAGAAAAAGGTTTTTTCTTAACAGCGGTCGTCCCTCGGCAGGCAATGGCAAACCTCCGAGTGTATTTCTGCCATGAAAAACAGTTTCTCATAAAAAATACAATCGCCGTTCGGAGTCGGCGTAAAACTGTAGGTCCCTCCGCTTTGCGTGACAAATCAAGGCGCACACCACAAATCGGAGGATAAGCTTGGCCAAACACTAACATATGTGTAAGCGCCAATCTATTATATTATTATTAATTCACCGGCTATACACCGTTTTTGGTAGGCTTTTTGTTTAAGCGACTTAGTAGCCTACCTGAATAAGAAATTAATCCCTCTTGCTCTGAGCAAGTCACTTTGCATACAAGTATAAGAGGCTCTACATAATATATACATAATACCCATTGAAGTAGTCAGAGTTCTGCTCGAAATCTTCTCAATAGAGCGTTTTCGGGCTAAGGGAGCTACCCAGCAGCAACGGAAACAGGAACCCTCAAAAATCTAAAGCGAATTCGTCAAAGAACGTAGCGTTCGCCGAGTAAGTGGTTTATGGATTTTACCTACACCATAGTCATTCAAAAAACAAAAATATGTTTCTTTTTATACCCCAGCGCACTTGTACACAAGGGTATTATAACTTTGTTCACATAACGGTTGTTTGTAATAAGCAAAACGAATCGAGATAGATATAGACAAATGTATACATAAATAATCAGAATGAAAAGAGAAATCTATTAAGCGGTGACTGTTTGTCCGTCCGTCCGTCCGTCTGTGCACACGATGAGACAAAAAAATTTAAAGGGGGTTGCTATAGATATGTCCAATATGTATGTACATATATACATCTTCATTTGAAACATGCATAAGTGCTTTATGTCAAAAAAGGTTTTCACCATGAAAGGTGGCAAGGAAGCTTTTTTCCTACTGTCAAATATCTTAGCCAAAATTAGGGACGTCAGTGGCTAGAAAACATCGATGTGTTTCTTTGATTTAATGCATCGAAATGTACAACGATATATTTCGATATATCGAATGGCATACATCGATGCATCGATTTGCATAGGGTTTCTCAGAAAATATTTCACAACAAAAGTTGTTATTAGCACAATTGTAAAAAATTTGAATTAAATTACTGCAGCTGAGCTAATTATGTTTCTACCTGACCAATTTGAAGCCGTTAAAATTTTTTAAAGCCATTTCTCTTGTTTGCACGATTGACAATGAGAAACTACGGTTCAATGTACCAGCGATGTCAGTTTTTCAAGTGGAAAAATTTCGATAAACCGAAACAAAACATCGATATTTTCGATGCATCGAGGCTTTTCGACATCCCTACCCATAATTACGCTGCTAGTCCAACTGAAAATTGAATTTGTCGATCCGAAATCTGGCTTTCCGAGAGCTCTTTACCACAAAGGATACGCTCCGATTTTTGAAAGACCAGTCGCTTGATTGGCTATTAGGGCATGGTGCGCAAAACTCTCAACCTCTTTAAGAAAGATAAAGTTATAAAAAAGTGTAAAACTCTAAAGAAAATTTTTGATTAAAATACAAACATTAGTTGTTGCCAGAAATAACAAATTTTACTCTCTATAGCTTCTGATGGCTTATACAGTTTTTATGAATACATAATTAGATAAATTCTTTAGCATCTGCGGACCGATGTAAAGGTCGAAAATTATCGTCGAACGAAGTTCAGAGCATCGGTAACAGAAAAGGGGTTTTACTATAAAAATTTCTCTATTTTTTGATTCGAAATTTTTGCCCATTGTGTAATTTATTTTTCACCTTCTTTATCTCTCTTCCAGAGAATGGTCCACAAAGGATGACTGTTGTTTGTACATGATCTTCGAGTATGTTTGTGGTGGTGAATTGTTTACATATTTGCGAAATGCGGGACGTTTCAATAGTCAAACTTGTAAGTAAACCATGTAAATATAATCATCCCAGGCATATTGTGGTTAGCTATGCAAAAATTTAATATACATATGTATAAATAATACACATGCACTCGAATATGCAATTTAAGGAATTTTTATAACACCCAAGCTACATGTAAACAAATCCTAAATTGCATATTACAAAAGCATCTCGAACAATAAAAATATTACAGCTATTAATTAATTATTTTATTATTAGCCAACTTCTACGCTGCTGAAATCGTCTCTGCCTTAGAATATTTGCATTCACTGCAAATTGTCTATCGCGATCTGAAACCAGAGAATTTGCTGATAAATCGTGATGGCCATTTGAAGATCACAGATTTTGGCTTTGCGAAGAAATTGCGCGATCGCACTTGGACGCTATGTGGCACACCCGAATATTTGGCACCCGAAATCATACAATCGAAGGGTCATAACAGGGCGGTGGATTGGTGGGCGTTAGGTAGGTGGACCGATTGTATCCATTAAGTGGCTTGTTGTAAACGTAAAATGAATGGGCAAACAACTGAAATGAATGCGGTGTGGCATGGAAATTTCTCGTGCGTGCTGTTATTTGTGATGTTGTTTTTATTGCGGCACAAATATTTACATTTGTTGTTTGCTTATTTAAAACATACAAAATAGACAATTTGTTAGAGAAAAATAAAATTTTTTTTTTGTGTTTTTTGTCTCGGTACAGGTGTACTCATTTACGAGATGCTCGTTGGCTATCCGCCTTTTTACGATGAGAATCCATTCGGAATTTATGAGAAAATTTTAAGTGGAAAAATTGAATGGCCGCGTCATATGGATCCGATTGCGAAAGACTTAGTTAAGAAATTGCTGACAAATGATCGCACCAAACGCTTGGGCAACATGAAGGTGAGTGTGAGTGAAATCAGAATATTCTATAAAAATAATAGAATGTTTATGTTTCTTGCATGCAAATAAACTTAGGTTATGTTTGAGAATATATGCACATATTTTATATATAGTATGTATGTAGCTTATTATTAGGGTTTTTTCAAAGGAATTTTTTTTTTGGAAATTTATATAATAGCGTTGGTTTAATATTGTACATTGTATGTACATATGCATATTGGTTTCAGATACTCGGTTTTTGATGTGTTATCAGTAGGGCGAACTTGTCAGCGGTTACGAATCAGAATTTGATAACGAATTTCTTTGAAAAATTTTTACCTATTTTGGGATCGATAACGTAAACGATAGAAAACTCCACATATTTTTGGGAAAAATTATCGATCGAAAAATTTATTGGTAATAAAATTGATAAATATTTCTTGGAAATTACGTTGATCAACATCGAGCTCAAAACGATATTTCCGGGATATTCGGCAACGATAACATACACGAAAGAAAAATCGATTGAATTATAGAAAAAATAATCGATAATAAAATCGAAAAATTTATTGGTAATAAAATAAATAAATATTCCAATCGTAATTACGTTGATCAACATCGAGTCCAAAAACGGCATCCGAGTACAAATGTGCTGATTTGCAATCTACACATTATCCTTTTAAAAGCCTTGTTTTCTCGGAACACTAATATCCCTAAATTAGTCTACGTAAGAGTAATTTTTTCCTTCAATAACATTTTGACGTAGCACTTGCCTCCTGGCTGACTTCTGCCAATTAAACAGAAATTTTGTTTTTGAATAAATTTTAAAATATACTTGAGGAAACGGCCCTAGAAGATCGTACCTCTATTAGTTCTTATTTGTTTCCCTCTTTTATTTATTTTTTTAAGTGCATGTCTATTCCTATTCGATATTATAGTAACATTTATTTGGGCGTCTTTTGTTCTATTATAAATCTAGATACGAACATGTGCACTATGTACATAACGATATTATTGAAAAGACGATTTGATTTTTCTCGGCAAACTGACGTGTAATTTAAATTTGACAGACATTTGATGAACAGTTGAATGAATTCTTCTGCGCCGCGTAGCTAAACGCATTGAATACAAATAAATAGTCCTTATGTACATATATATATATGTATGTATATGTGTGAATCGACAAGTTATGCATAATAATAAAAACATAGTAATCCGTTCTTCAAGGTTGTGATGAAATTTAGTTTTTTTTTTACCCGCCTGAAGTCTTACCTGCTAATTCAAAGTCTAGTTTATGGTTGAAGCTTTGGATTATACGATTTATATCAAAAAAACGCATAATAAGCCGGATATGCCAGATCTTCGAAACTGCATCATGCGAGGTTACGTTTTTGACGAAATCGTTTAAAAACTGCATCTTTAGTCAAAGCGAAGAGAAAATTTTCGCAATTACAGTGTTATATGGCTGGACTGAACACCCGATGCTACGAACACCTCGAAAGAGTGAACATTAAAATTTTTCCATTGAGTACTCTATAGAGTGAACAATTTTGAGTCTTTTTAAAACCAATTCCTTCCAAATTCAAAACTGTAACGACAAATTTAATAACAAAAAAGTTAATCCCTTCCCCAGACCGTTCCCGTAAATCCTCGTATCAGGGATCTCAAGGTGAACGTACATAAGCGGAAGAAATGGGAAGACCATCTGAGGACCTGTAACTTCTCCTCTGGTGTGAGCAAGCTTTGGTCAACCGTGAGGTGATTGCCCACCGGGGAAACCGTCCAACAAAGGAGAGTCTTCTCGCCCGATAGCTCACCTTTCCCAGGTAGCGAAGACACTAGAGGCCCTTCTACTCCCGCACTACACAAATCTCTGGACCCCAGCGAAGCATAAGTATGGGTTCCGTAAAGTGCACAACACAACAACAGCACTAAACTGCCAAATAATTCGTGACCTTAACCGAAACTCTCCAATCCTCTAAATCGAGCAATCCTAGGAAAATAAAACGCGAGTTCAACAGGGTGGTGTCCTTACCCCACTACTGTTCAACTTTCACATTTCTAAGCTCCCTCAACCACCAGAGGTAGTCGCGATGGTCTCTTATGCTGACGATTGCTCGATAATGGTTATTTCACCGAGCTTTCTCGCTTCGTCACTGCACGGAGCATAACCCTCTCCCCTACAAAATCCTCAGCAACGCTTTTCCCCACTTCGATGAAGAAGGTCAGACTGCAACTGGGTATTCTCGTCGATGACAAACCAATTCCGACGTTGAATAACCCGAATATCCTCAGAGTAACCTTCGAAAGTCTGCTCTCCTTCTCGGCGCATAAAACCGCAATTGTGAACAAAGTACAAAGCCGCAACAAGGTCCTCAAGTCGCTAGCCGTCAGCACCTGGGGCATAAACAACGAAACGTTGCTGGTTCGGAACTATCCAACGCCTATGTGGTTATCGGGGACTAGTAGCACGCAATGGATGAAACTGCAGACTTGCCAAAACACGGCACTCAGACAGCGACAGGATGCCTTCTGATGTTGCCGAAACATCGCAATGCTCTGCAAGCAGTTCCTAGTAGGGTGTCACCGTGTTAGGCACCCGAACAGACATCTGCTTGCGGAAGAACTCTCTCGACGGCACGTCAGAAGGCATCTATATGAACTGACGGACGAAGTCCGGGGGTTCATAAAACTACCTCTGGACCCAACAGCCTACCGACAGTTATATAGACTCTCGACCTGTGTATGCCGTTCTGGGCACGCAACCACCAAACGTGGACGAGACAGAGCTTCGTCTGCCTCGGGAGAGTCGGACCCCATAGCCCAACTTCGATCTGGCTACTGCAGCAGGTTGAACTCATACTTGAGCAGAATAAATGCAGATGTGCCAAATGAATTCCCCGCATTCGGAGAGAAGCCCCATGACTCTCAGCATCTCTTCGCATGCCCACTGAACCCAACCCTGCTAACGCCTCTGGCCTTATGTACGGACCTCATTGAGGCTGCACGCTTCCTGGGTCTACCGCTAATAGAGCTTAATGACAACGATACAACAACAACAGGAAACATGTGTTGGCATTAGCTGAGGGAAAAGACGACATTTCAGAGTTCTTAAAAATTTAACTTCAAACGACGTACTGCGCAATAAAATTGATTTTAAAGAACAAAAACTCAATCTGGATATAGTGAACAATCTGCTTTTTACGAACTGGTCTTGCATTAATTAGTTCACTCGACCCAGATAGCACTGTAATTATAAAAAATATTTTTGATTTATTGTACTGCTTGAAATTCTGAGTGGATTCAAAAATGGTGCTGTAATATAAATATTCAAAAAACCTTCTGTATCTTCATTCTTTCAGTACTAATCATGATCACGACTGCTATGTTCTTTTCTGGCATTGTGGTTTGAAAAAATTCTAAATTTATTCTAAATTAATTCCACAGCAATAAGCAGTGCAGTAACCATTTAATATGAAAGCATATTTGCCCATAAATAAATTCAAGCATGCACACAGAGACTCGTGCATGTGCACCTAAAAAATTTTGAGATTAACGGGGTCTTGTGAAAGTAATAGAGGCAACAAATTGTAAATAATTTGTTCTTATAAATAAGTTTGCTAAATACAGAGCAGTATGCAAATGCAAAAATACACAAGAATTCGTGAGCTTAATTACGGGCATATATTTTTTTCGTCAGCAGCAAATATTTCGAAATGATATGAGATTCTTTTTATTAGAAAAAAAAATACTGAAATACAATTTGAAAAACATACTTATGTTAATTTTTTTGAACAAAATTATTTGAAAAATTTTGGAATTACATCCAAAAAGTTTGCAGTGGTTGGATGAGGTTTATCATTAAAAAAAAATCGTGTGGGCGTCAATACGCAGCGTAGCGTAGCGCAGTAGCAGACAGGCAGAAACAGTTGGTGTACAGCAAGTGTAATGCTCATATACGAGTACAAGTATTTGCTAAAACTAAAAATAAAATTTATTGAATAAAAAAATTCGTATAATTTTATTTGCTAACTTTATTGGCTGCTGCTCGCTGCTGCTCTAGCTGTTGTTGTCAATCTCCTACCGATTTGTTTACGCTATAAAAATATTCAAATTTGAAATATGTAGCATCAAAACAAATTCACACATTTATTTAGATAAAAATTATTTATATCTAATGTTATGATTTCAAATTTACTTACATATGTGTTTGGGGAAGAAAGATAGAAAAAATGTGTTGAGAAAATTTATGAATTTTTTTAATAAGCATCTTATTATTTCTTGTAATGCATATGGAAGGTTTTTATAAATGCAATATTTAAATCAACCAACTAAAATTTAATTTAAGTTAGGCAATAAAAATAGTCTGCTACTGATAGACCAGGCGCTTTGACGGGCTACTGGGGCTTAGACGACCTATCAGCCGGCTGAATATTGCCCTGGGTCGTACTTCACCTCTGACAGATTTGCGACGCTTGAAAACGTTGTGCGAAAACTACTACCTCCTGTATGTATAAGGTATTACACTAATCTCTTTCAAGTAGGTTTGCACACAAGTAGGAATCAAGTAGCAACAGAGCAATTCTGGTTAAGTTAGTTAGCCTTCAGCAAGCCTTTCCTAAGACAAATGAAAGACAGATGGCAATATATATCCATAGATTTTTATTATACTGACACTAAGGTCTTAGAAAAAAGCTGTCGTGGTGAAAAGCTATTTTGAGCGAAAGCACTTGTATATTGCTCAAACAAACGCAATGACCGAGTGAGTAAAGCGCAGGCATGCCGTTCGAGAGATCCGAGTTGGAGCCCTCGGGCAGCGGAAGTTTTACTTGTTTTTAAATTTAATTTGTTGCCCTTTTTTAATTTAATTTCCTTTTAGTTTTTGGATTTTATTGTTTTGAAAAGAAAAATTATATAGTTTTAATTTCATTAAATTTTTAGAAACTTATTTTCTGCATTTTTTTATCTTTCTTATTTAATTTTTTCTTTATTAATTAAATTTTTTTTTAATTTAGATGTTATGTTTTTAAAAAGAATAATCGTTTTTCTTAATTTGCTTTTAATTTTTAATTTTTAGATTTTATTTTATTTTTTTGAGAAATCAATTTTTTAATTTCATTTAATTTGTAGAAGCTTACTTTATTCCTTTTTTTCGTTTTTGAATTAAATATCGTTTTCTTTCATAAATGTTATTTTCTTTAATTTTTAGATTTTATTTTAAAAACATTTTTTTTTAATTTCATGTAATATTTAAGTACAATTTTCTTCTTTTTTAACTTTTTTTCTCTTTATAATTTAATTTTTATGTTATTGTTTTGAAAAGAAAAAAATTTTAATTTCATTTATTTTTTTTAACCGACTTTACAAAAAGGAGGAAGGTTATTAATTCGTCGGAATATATATATATTTTTTTATGTATGTTACCGCTTAACTTTGGACCACGTCAACCGATTTCTATAACTGTTTTTTTGAAGTAAGGGTGTTCCCTCACAGCTGGTCCCATACTAATTTGGTTTAAATCTGATCATTGGATCATGAAGAAATTAACGATAATCTTAAGTTTTTATATGAGAATTGAAGTCGGTTTTGTTTTTTGCTTAAAAACTACTTGTTTAATTAGTTTTTTGAAAGACAGTAAAGAGCTTTCAAGATGGTTGCAGCAATTAACAATTGTCTTAGGAAAGAAGAAGCGGTCTACCCACCCTTCTGCATTTTCCGATACCTATACGTACGTAGGTAATAATCAATTATACGGGTCCACAAAAATCGATGTAAGGAGGCTCTAGACAACGGCGAGAGTATCTGCGATTGTCGATAGAAGCATTAGTTGATCTTCGTTGGCTCAAGGCAACGAACGGGAAGGGCATCAGTGAGAGTCGATAAATACTTTTCTGGTTCGCTTAGCAGCGCAAGGTAACGGGAAGTTTTATCGGTGAGAGCCGATAGATGCCTTTATAGATCATTTTTAACCCCCAGGCTACGGGAAGAGTACTAGTGACCATTAACGGACGAAACGGAAGATCGTTCGATAGCTTTCAGTTAAGGTGGTAACCTTTGAAGAGTGATCTTGTGTAGGCGGAGGGCTACTGAAATGGGTGGCGGCAAATGCCAGCTGTGTCCTTTCAGGCTGACGGTAAAAGTTCAGCGAAGCGGTGGATTATACGCAAGGCATCAGCACCCTTTAAACAAAGTATATTTATTTTCTTTGAGTTTTTTTGAATTCATAGCTCATTGAACAGATTGTTTACATGTACATACATCTTCCGAGCACACGATTCATGTGGCGTACATACATTGGTACATAAATATGTAACAGTACAAAATAAGCATAGATTTAATACTGAATATGCCGCCTGCTGAAAACAAATTATTCTAATAAATTTCGTGTTTTTCTTTCAATTTCATTATTTTTATCTTTACCACCTTCGAATGGGATTTTCTAATCTCCAACATGGCGTATGCGGCTGCCAAATGTGTGCGCGTCTTCAAAACGATTTATTGACAATATGCAAAAATAACTGAAAATATATATTTTTTGGGCTCAAATCGAAAAACCAAAAACAAAAACATTAATAAAAAAAATCCCTCCCGCTTGGCTGCTGCCTCTGTTCGGTGTTTCGACGGCTTTTTTCTGCTGCTCTCAATGGCGCATGGCACTGGCGGCCGGCACAACAGAATGGGGCCGATGACGTGAAGCGACATCGATGGTTCAAACACTTGAATTGGAATGACGTCTACAACAAGAAACTAAAGGTAAGCGCGCAAGCGGTCAATTTTAGAATAAGCAACGTACATGTGCGCATTCTGTTTTTGGTTTTTTTTTTTTTTTGCTTAAGTATATACATACATACCTTTATATATATATGTATGTAGGTACATAGTATTAATTTTCATTCATTAAGGCTTAATGGCCTTTGCTTTTTTTGACTTGCTAGCAAAAATAGTTTTAATAAATTTTTAATTCAAACGAACTGGACACCTACATGCTACAGAATTTTGTTAAAATTAAATACAAATAAATTTTGCTAAATTTACTTACATGTGTTGGCGATTTAAGAGCTAATATGCTTGCAAGGGTGGGCCGAAAAAACTACCGAAAGTAGCAAAAATACATATTTTGAATTGACTAAAGGCCAAAAGTTTAGCGCACATTTTCCTGCAAACGTTTCTTATGAAAGTACTAATTTTGTTAAAAAGAAAAAAATGCAGAATTAAAAATTTAGTGCTTGGTCACAGCCAACTCCTACTGTGCGCTGACGTACACACCTTCCGCGAAATTTTCATAATAATATGCCGCCGCAATACATAGATTTCACTTGAATTAACGTCACTTGCAGCCGAAGCTAGGAAAACTACAGTGGCGGACATAAATAATGTGGAGACATTAGGAAATACAATTTTATAATTTTAGTCAATTAAAACTGGTTTATGTACATTTGAAATAAAAATCAAAAAAAATATCAAAAAATTATAATTTTGTAAAACTAGATTTGTAAGCTTAAAACAAATTTAAAATTTGTACCGTCATAACGGAGATTGCATTTTATGACCGCTTTGATTAGTTTGTAGATTAAAAAACTAAATTTGCAAATAACGATGAGCGAAAAATAAGAAATCCAAAATAACGCTCGAGGAATAATCGAGGAAACTAAAAATCGTATTAAAACGATCCAAAATTCACTGAAAAAATAATATCAAATTTTAACGGTTAAATTGTGGTTTCTATTGTAGTGATTTTAGGCTTTAAAACATTTCATAGGTGGCAAACTTATTTTATAATGACTGAATTAAAGCAACTTGAAGCCGACTAGTTATGTAAAATTTATTCAAAAATAAAAATGTTGGGTCCTAAAACATGCAGTTTACATTTTTATAAAGGGCAGTCCTAAATTAGAATAATCTGAAGCAAAGCATTGAGAAACCGTTTTTCAGTCTCATTCTTACATAAAGCATTAGCTTAATAAAGCATTTAGAAGCCGATTTTTGAATATTACCGATAATTTCGTGACCTAAAAATTGAAAAATTGTATTTACAAAATCTGAAAAAAATTTGTGTTTCCAGCGCAAAATAGTACCAAATTTGCGCAGAAATACTAAAACTATTTTAATTTTTGCAGGAGGGAACCCCATTAAAGAATATTACAGAATAAAGCATTTAGATTACGCTTTTTATTGTCAATTGGTTACCCACTTTACAAGTACAATTAATCAAATTTTTTATATAAGTTAGAAACTTTTTTCCAAAAAACCTTTTAATTGAAAGCGAATCCCGGAAAATATACATGACACAATTTTATTTTTAGTTAGGTGGCAACTCTTCTTTAAGGTTACTGTTTTCTTTAAAATCTTTTCAATTGATATCTTGCCATATATGCCTTAAAAATATATAATTTAAATAATGTAATTTTTTGAAGAGTTGGTAACCCTAACCAACAAGGTTTTGGATTTTCAAATTTAATATGTATTAGTGCTCGATATCGAAAAGTTTTAGTCAGAGAATTAAAAAAAAAAATCACATTTCTTCTTATCAACCCTTATATTTTTCGTGCTGCTTACAAATCAATTTTACGTTCACATTTCACTGTCCGACACTGTTCGCGGCCGCATGTGGCTTTATGAGTTTCTTATAAACCCCCAGAACATATTCACATTGCAATAAAAATAAATGTTTTCATATTTTCGCATTGTCAGCATTCCCATTTCTACAAAGAATTATTACGCAGTCATAAAATATACAAATTAAATTGCTATAAATCACAAGTTTTGGCATTAAAACCAAAAACTGTCTAAATTTGAACACTAAAGTCATTTAGTTTTAACGGTAGCCACAGCGAGATTGATTACGTACATCAATATTTGAAAAAAATATTTTTTCCCAAAATATGTGTCCTGCCGTGAAGATAATTAAATAATTCATAGGTATTTTAGCGTAACAAGAGATTTTTCTTTAGGCGCTTAATTATAGAAAATATTTCAAAATTTTTCACTCGATTAATTTTATGTGCACTTGAAATAATTTGTTTTTGCAAAATTAATCAATCGTTCGCTTTTTTTTTTAATTAAATTTTGGTTGCACCACGGTAGCTTAGTTTAATTTTTTTACGAATTTTGTATTTCTTAGGTGCTTCTTTAAGGTCTAATGTTGCAAGACCAAGACATTTACAGAGAAAATGGTGCATGGTTTTCTTGCTGTTTCTCAAGCAACTTTCAAGGGCGTGTGGTCAATTGAATAGATCTATGGTCTTTGGATTGGAATAGTCTGACCATAGCACGGTGTTATTTTAAAACTGTAAATTCCTGACCTTCCCTTCCTCACCTCCTTTTACTTAGCCAATTCATCCTTATTCTAGTTTCCTTCTACGTTATGGGAACCCAGAAAGTCAGAGTAAATTATTTCTCAGTGGGATAGGGTATTTCGAATATATACGCATAACTTTTCTCACGGTGCATCACGGGAATTGGGAAAATGCCGGCAAGAATATCTTTTGCAGCACCGACCACCCTGGCAGCAGAGCTAAACAGCACTCTGAAAGTTGGACTAAATTGTCAATTTGTATGAATGTGAAGATCCAACGCCAGAGATATACACACACAAGTGGAAAGGCGCCGGTACTTGCGGCAGAATCAATGTATTTGTACTCTGCCCCAACCATCACACAAGTCCTAAGTTTTTAAGCGATGGTGGAGAGTGGCCAGTTCAAGTTTTTGTGAGTTAGTGCTGGAGCTCCCACTTGTAGTGAACATAAGTCGGGCAGCAGGCGTTTTGAACGACCGCCCAGTAATGGCGTGGGTCTGGCTTCATTTTCCACAGAAGAGAAGTAAAAGAAGGCAAAAACAGGCGGCGAAACGCAATCAGGAGAAATTCTTCCTCAATCCTCCCACTGCTGCATTCCCTAAACGATCTCGGTCTAAATCTACCAGAGGTACATACATGTCAAAAAAGTAGTCAGGTTGTTTTGCCCCTTACTGCCTGCTCCAATGTTCTCTAGAAATGTGACAATGATATTCGATCGGGCGAGGAAGTAGTTTATGCGGAGAGGCTCATTCCACTTGTGTGTCTGGCGAGCGGTACCAAATAAACTTCGAAAATTTCGGCTTATTCCTTCTAGCTAAGCATACATTACTGCACATTTCGCCTACTGGCGAGGTTTCCTAGCCATAGTGATCGGGTGAGAAAATGCGATGCTCGTTTTGAACCTTCTTCTATACGATGAATACACATCCCAAGTACGTTATATTTACTTTTGGCTGAAACATTTTCAGTTGAAAGGTTCAAAACCATTTGAAAAACGTGCGTAGGTTCTCTTATTTCAATAAACATCTGTTCGCTCTTAGTTTTGCTTGCGTTCGTTAAACACAGCAGGGGTTCATTGGTAGCATGTGATTGCTATAGATGCCTTCATTAGGAGAAAATCCAAAGCAGAGTAAAAAATAATAGGATTTTAAGTAATTATAATACATATTAGGTCATTGACCTAGCTTCTTCCTCAGATGATTGTAAATTTTAAATGTTTCTTAAAAATAACATAGAATACCAAATTTGTGATCGCGCCTGTAAAATGGCGACACACAAGCATACATATCACAGATCCTTGGATAAGCTTGCGTAGGTCTCAGTGCGAGAACATCTCCTCTTGACCAAATATTGAGAAGAAAATAGATGAAACGACGCGCTGAATGCGAATCCGAGGTCTGTTCGTCCCCATCACGTCAGGTTCGGGGCCATTTGAAGATCAAGTGGGGAAAAATTCATTGAATGAACCTGAAAATTGATATACGTGGGGTTTTAGACTCGCTGAACCCGACTCTGAAGTTTGTTAACCTATATAATGCCTGGCCATTTGGGGGTCAAATAGGACAAAAAAAAGCCTAACCTAACCTAACCTTGCGCTGAATTTAAATATTCCTCAAGGTCATCAAGAGGTAATGCCAGTGTAATCCCAAGATCAAATTCGAATCTGATATGACGGAGGCTAACAGGTTTCGGTTTCGCATTCAGGGCGTCGAAAAACAAATGGATATAGAGACTTGTTTCAATATGCAGAAACTTTTTTTATAAGCCTGTGTTATTGGCTTTTAAAAATCATAATCAAGCCATTAAAACTACGTAGTTTAGTAAAGCAGCTGGACCGCCTCCGAATAGCTGTTTTTATTCGACTCCTTTCAGTGCTTCGACCTCGCTCCTTCCACTTTATTGAATGTGATATTTAAGACAAATCATTCGCTGTCGGTTCCGAAAACTGACCAACAAATCGGTGTCTGCTGGTGCTAGCTACGAGAAAATATTTCTTTATTCCCTCGAGGGATGAGTCGGAGTAGAACCGTATCTAGGTTAAATTAGATCAGCTTGTTGTGGCAGACCACACTAGGGGGAATCATTTAGACCTTAATTAGATTATCCAGTGTGTTACCATATTACGCAAATTATTTGAGCGGTAAGTACAGATTCTCTGTGTTAATCTAAGAGAAGCGCTGCTGCGTAGACCTTAGTCTAGCGAATGCCGGGCGGCTGAGAAGGAAGTGCTGAGTTGATTCCACCTCGTCTTCCAAACAATTGTGGAAGCAGGGATCCGTGACGAAATTAAGTCGCACCGTGGGGCTTCCTAAAGGACAATGTCCGGTCATTAAACCTGCAGAAGCTCCAATGACCGCCCACGTTCAACAACCGGTCAGAAAGATCTTGCGACTTTGCATGTCGGGTTTTTGTCCAAAGCCCATTATGAGCTCATCGGTCCAGGAGGAGGCCGCGACGGAATTTATATGCCCTCCCTGTTCAAGGTAACGGCTTCGAGTGTGCCCTACCTAGCTCATTCGTGAGCCCTTTAATTTTCGGTGGTATCGCTTTGTCCTGGGAAAAAAATTTCAATTGACTGCTTGTTTTATCGCGGCCACCTCTGCCTGAAATATGCCGCAGAGCTCTGGCCACTTCCTCAACCTCCTCAAACTCTCCCGTCCAGCTTCGATCCGTCCGTGAAGATGTTTATTGGACCTTTACTCCAGAGATTGCCATTCGTCCCTTGAAGAGATGTGTGCAGAGAAAGACCGTTTGGGGCCAACCTCGACTATCTAGGACTAAGCTAAAATAAATCTATTCACAGATGGGCCATAGTTGGAAGGTACACAGGTTTGAAAATCTGAACTTGAGGGTGATATAGAGCTCTTGAGAAAAAAGTCTCCCTGCAAATACGAAACCTGGGTGCGCTTACGGTGCCGTCAAAATATCGCCCGTCACTTTCCTTTCATATTTTGGTGTTGGTGTTCGTTCCAAAATACATCAACTTCCAAATCAGGCTTATATGGATCAAGTACAAGAAACTGTATGGCTGAAGAATTGGTAAGGCTGGATATCCATGGGGCCACCTCTCCAGTTCAGCGGAAAGAGTTTACTACGTCCCCTAACTGACAACTCTGTAGCTTAAAAAGAGCCTGGTCCGGGTACTGCCCAATAGGCACACACGGCATAAGACATTATTCCGCGGCATTTGGAAGATACGAAAAGCGATTCACCTTAGCATTTTCTTCTTAGCAGCCCTGCTTTCGTGAGGTTTAAATTCAGCAACCGTATCTCGTTTTGTCTGGAATGGGAAAAAATACCCAATTTCTACTACATAAATAAGATACGTTTTAATTTCACATTCTTTTTAGAAGACTTTCGTTAGCTAATTTTCCTACCGGGCATATATTTCAAGTGCGCTCCATCGATTACTCAGTCTTCTAAATAGTTGTTAGTTGCATTGTTGGCCTTTTTGGATGTTTGGCCTCTTGGCTTTTCTGTTTTTTTTGCTGCTTGCTATTTTTCGCTGGCTGCTGTTTTATGCTTATTGACGGCTGAGCGGTTGCTAATGCAACTGCAATAAATCACTGACAGGCAGCAGTGAAATTGGAGGTAAATGTTTGCACTTGCTGCTGGTATTTTTCTAAACTATGAATATTAGGAAAAATTTTTGCAAAAATGTGCTTAGTGGCGTTTATCGGGTCGTTGTTATTACAAATGGATGTTTAAAATCTTATTGTTCTTTACGTTGTTGTCGGCTCAAAGCAGCGCACGTGTCTGCAATATATTGTATGTATTCTCTATAATATATATGGAATTGTATATGTGTACGTATGTACATTAGGGTGGCCCTGAAAAAATTAAATGAACGATTTTTTTCAGTCGCACCCCCTACAAATTCCTCTATAGAGACTCAAACTATTAAAAAAAAAATGATTCATCTAATACCCAAAATTGATACTGCCATAGTAGAAGATATCACATATAAATCCTGGATCCGATTGGACTCGTTGGAGGCGTGTCGCAAAGTGATCAAAGGCCAGATACCTCTATGGACTCAAAAATTTTAATTTTTTTTTTTTTTATTTAATACCCAAAATCGATACTCAGAAATTTGACAAATTTGATGAATTTGATTCTGTAGCTGAACAGGTTTAGATATCGACACTCAACAAACTCCCGTTTCCACTACTCGGCACAAAAAAGCCAAAAAAAAACAAGTTCCGTACGTCATGCGGACTGCGCCCCTCGTGTCGGTTGGGATTAATTAATTAATTGACCCCTGTGCGACATGCCTTAACCGTCTCCAATCTGGGCCAAAATTTATATTTGATATCTTCAACTCTAGCAGCGACGTAGGGGTTGAGGCTTAGGAAATCTGATGTGAAAATTAGCTTTTGACATTTAAGGACCACCCGAATGCACATACATACTCACCTCCTACATGTTTTTTTTTTGATCTGAAAAACATTCTAACAAATTTGCCGCAACTTGCAACTTTTCACTCTTCACAAACTATGTAGATAACCTAATTTTTGCAACATATGCAAATTTGTTTAAATCATTTTGACTTTTTCTGTAAATAAAAAGTGTTTTTGTCGGTCAAGATTATTGCTATATTTGAAGAACTTACATATGTGTTTCTATCTGCAAATTTCCAACTGACGTTTTTTTCTTTTCTTTCCCATTGCAGGCACCAATCGTACCCGATGTCACGTCCGATGGTGATACGAGCAATTTTGATGATTACCCCGAAAAGGATTG
>NW_023458559.1:38444694-38511743 GCF_013731165.1 Rhagoletis pomonella | reverse complement strand
TTTTTTTGATATAAATCGTATAATCCAAAGCTTCAACCATAAACTAGACTTTGAATTAGCAGGTAAGACTTCAGGCGGGTAAAAAAAAAACTAAATTTCATCACAACCTTGAAGAACGGATTACTATGTTTTTATTATTATGCATAACTTGTCGATTCACACATATACATACATATATATATATGTACATAAGGACTATTTATTTGTATTCAATGCGTTTAGCTACGCGGCGCAGAAGAATTCATTCAACTGTTCATCAAATGTCTGTCAAATTTAAATTACACGTCAGTTTGCCGAGAAAAATCAAATCGTCTTTTCAATAATATCGTTATGTACATAGTGCACATGTTCGTATCTAGATTTATAATAGAACAAAAGACGCCCAAATAAATGTTACTATAATATCGAATAGGAATAGACATGCACTTAAAAAAATAAATAAAAGAGGGAAACAAATAAGAACTAATAGAGGTACGATCTTCTAGGGCCGTTTCCTCAAGTATATTTTAAAATTTATTCAAAAACAAAATTTCTGTTTAATTGGCAGAAGTCAGCCAGGAGGCAAGTGCTACGTCAAAATGTTATTGAAGGAAAAAATTACTCTTACGTAGACTAATTTAGGGATATTAGTGTTCCGAGAAAACAAGGCTTTTAAAAGGATAATGTGTAGATTGCAAATCAGCACATTTGTACTCGGATGCCGTTTTTGGACTCGATGTTGATCAACGTAATTACGATTGGAATATTTATTTATTTTATTACCAATAAATTTTTCGATTTTATTATCGATTATTTTTTCTATAATTCAATCGATTTTTCTTTCGTGTATGTTATCGTTGCCGAATATCCCGGAAATATCGTTTTGAGCTCGATGTTGATCAACGTAATTTCCAAGAAATATTTATCAATTTTATTACCAATAAATTTTTCGATCGATAATTTTTCCCAAAAATATGTGGAGTTTTCTATCGTTTACGTTATCGATCCCAAAATAGGTAAAAATTTTTCAAAGAAATTCGTTATCAAATTCTGATTCGTAACCGCTGACAAGTTCGCCCTACTGATAACACATCAAAAACCGAGTATCTGAAACCAATATGCATATGTACATACAATGTACAATATTAAACCAACGCTATTATATAAATTTCCAAAAAAAAAATTCCTTTGAAAAAACCCTAATAATAAGCTACATACATACTATATATAAAATATGTGCATATATTCTCAAACATAACCTAAGTTTATTTGCATGCAAGAAACATAAACATTCTATTATTTTTATAGAATATTCTGATTTCACTCACACTCACCTTCATGTTGCCCAAGCGTTTGGTGCGATCATTTGTCAGCAATTTCTTAACTAAGTCTTTCGCAATCGGATCCATATGACGCGGCCATTCAATTTTTCCACTTAAAATTTTCTCATAAATTCCGAATGGATTCTCATCGTAAAAAGGCGGATAGCCAACGAGCATCTCGTAAATGAGTACACCTGTACCGAGACAAAAAACACAAAAAAAAAATTTTATTTTTCTCTAACAAATTGTCTATTTTGTATGTTTTAAATAAGCAAACAACAAATGTAAATATTTGTGCCGCAATAAAAACAACATCACAAATAACAGCACGCACGAGAAATTTCCATGCCACACCGCATTCATTTCAGTTGTTTGCCCATTCATTTTACGTTTACAACAAGCCACTTAATGGATACAATCGGTCCACCTACCTAACGCCCACCAATCCACCGCCCTGTTATGACCCTTCGATTGTATGATTTCGGGTGCCAAATATTCGGGTGTGCCACATAGCGTCCAAGTGCGATCGCGCAATTTCTTCGCAAAGCCAAAATCTGTGATCTTCAAATGGCCATCACGATTTATCAGCAAATTCTCTGGTTTCAGATCGCGATAGACAATTTGCAGTGAATGCAAATATTCTAAGGCAGAGACGATTTCAGCAGCGTAGAAGTTGGCTAATAATAAAATAATTAATTAATAGCTGTAATATTTTTATTGTTCGAGATGCTTTTGTAATATGCAATTTAGGATTTGTTTACATGTAGCTTGGGTGTTATAAAAATTCCTTAAATTGCATATTCGAGTGCATGTGTATTATTTATACATATGTATATTAAATTTTTGCATAGCTAACCACAATATGCCTGGGATGATTATATTTACATGGTTTACTTACAAGTTTGACTATTGAAACGTCCCGCATTTCGCAAATATGTAAACAATTCACCACCACAAACATACTCGAAGATCATGTACAAACAACAGTCATCCTTTGTGGACCATTCTCTGGAAGAGAGATAAAGAAGGTGAAAAATAAATTACACAATGGGCAAAAATTTCGAATCAAAAAATAGAGAAATTTTTATAGTAAAACCCCTTTTCTGTTACCGATGCTCTGAACTTCGTTCGACGATAATTTTCGACCTTTACATCGGTCCGCAGATGCTAAAGAATTTATCTAATTATGTATTCATAAAAACTGTATAAGCCATCAGAAGCTATAGAGAGTAAAATTTGTTATTTCTGGCAACAACTAATGTTTGTATTTTAATCAAAAATTTTCTTTAGAGTTTTACACTTTTTTATAACTTTATCTTTCTTAAAGAGGTTGAGAGTTTTGCGCACCATGCCCTAATAGCCAATCAAGCGACTGGTCTTTCAAAAATCGGAGCGTATCCTTTGTGGTAAAGAGCTCTCGGAAAGCCAGATTTCGGATCGACAAATTCAATTTTCAGTTGGACTAGCAGCGTAATTATGGGTAGGGATGTCGAAAAGCCTCGATGCATCGAAAATATCGATGTTTTGTTTCGGTTTATCGAAATTTTTCCACTTGAAAAACTGACATCGCTGGTACATTGAACCGTAGTTTCTCATTGTCAATCGTGCAAACAAGAGAAATGGCTTTAAAAAATTTTAACGGCTTCAAATTGGTCAGGTAGAAACATAATTAGCTCAGCTGCAGTAATTTAATTCAAATTTTTTACAATTGTGCTAATAACAACTTTTGTTGTGAAATATTTTCTGAGAAACCCTATGCAAATCGATGCATCGATGTATGCCATTCGATATATCGAAATATATCGTTGTACATTTCGATGCATTAAATCAAAGAAACACATCGATGTTTTCTAGCCACTGACGTCCCTAATTTTGGCTAAGATATTTGACAGTAGGAAAAAAGCTTCCTTGCCACCTTTCATGGTGAAAACCTTTTTTGACATAAAGCACTTATGCATGTTTCAAATGAAGATGTATATATGTACATACATATTGGACATATCTATAGCAACCCCCTTTAAATTTTTTTGTCTCATCGTGTGCACAGACGGACGGACGGACGGACAAACAGTCACCGCTTAATAGATTTCTCTTTTCATTCTGATTATTTATGTATACATTTGTCTATATCTATCTCGATTCGTTTTGCTTATTACAAACAACCGTTATGTGAACAAAGTTATAATACCCTTGTGTACAAGTGCGCTGGGGTATAAAAAGAAACATATTTTTGTTTTTTGAATGACTATGGTGTAGGTAAAATCCATAAACCACTTACTCGGCGAACGCTACGTTCTTTGACGAATTCGCTTTAGATTTTTGAGGGTTCCTGTTTCCGTTGCTGCTGGGTAGCTCCCTTAGCCCGAAAACGCTCTATTGAGAAGATTTCGAGCAGAACTCTGACTACTTCAATGGGTATTATGTATATATTATGTAGAGCCTCTTATACTTGTATGCAAAGTGACTTGCTCAGAGCAAGAGGGATTAATTTCTTATTCAGGTAGGCTACTAAGTCGCTTAAACAAAAAGCCTACCAAAAACGGTGTATAGCCGGTGAATTAATAATAATATAATAGATTGGCGCTTACACATATGTTAGTGTTTGGCCAAGCTTATCCTCCGATTTGTGGTGTGCGCCTTGATTTGTCACGCAAAGCGGAGGGACCTACAGTTTTACGCCGACTCCGAACGGCGATTGTATTTTTTATGAGAAACTGTTTTTCATGGCAGAAATACACTCGGAGGTTTGCCATTGCCTGCCGAGGGACGACCGCTGTTAAGAAAAAACCTTTTTCTATATTTTTTGCGATGTTGCTTTGACCAGGGTTTGAACCCAGGTGCTGATGAGTGAAAGCGCGCACTGCTTACCACTACACCACAGCGGCTGACATAGCCAGTGAATTAGTTTGAGGAATACGATCCAGATTTGCATCATCGCTTCCTTATAAAGCTAAATATAAACTTTTTTGTTACTTAGTTTGTGATCTACTACTGATTCCAATAGCTTTCACCACCCTCGAAAACCTACACTAATTTTTAACTCGCCAAAATCTCAAAATATCTATTTCCAAGGCGAACTTATTGAGCAGCTGGACGTTGGAAAAGTAGAGGTGGACCCAACCAACAAAAAATACTAGGTCTCACTCCCATTCGTATTCAGTAGCACAGCTGCGCAGCAGAAACCTGATCCCACAACCACTTGCCGTCAGCACTTTGGAAAAATTTTCGGAAGCTTGTCGCTTGGTAAGTAGGGGTCCATCAGCGAATCTGTAGGAAATTGCATAGCCTACTGTGGAACGAAATTAACAGCAATATGCAACAGACAAATATGCACACCTGTCCGAATGTGTTCTTCTCATGTCAGCTGAATAGTTCCGGCACAATTACGCATAAAAGCCATCCAAGCTATTTATTAATTCGATCGAAACTGTTTCTGTCCAATTGCTGTGACACGTGGGGAAACTTAAGTGTTTCTAATTCAGGTCAAATTATAATTAAAACTACTTGGCAGATCTCCAAAAATTACACCGCAAAGTGTTAGTACCATAAAAATCTACGCTGGTCCAACTCCTATCGCACTAGTCAAGTAGGATTGGCTATCTATCTAGAATATGCACCTATCAAATCTAGACTATGCACCTATGTACACACTCCAGCCGATATGTATCTTCGAGTGCTTTATATAGCCTACCCTTCTGACATCATCGGCACAAACAGGCAGAAAACGCTTTAATGGGACTTCACTTAAAAGAAGAAGAAAGTAAAAAAAAAAGACTAGCAACTATCTTAGCCAGAATTGAATAAGGAGTACTTTTTCCAAAACTTCAAAGAGTTTCGTTCTATTGTAGTTATTGCAACCAAGAAATTTAGAATTTAATATGCGCCTACAATTAAATGAGAATGTAATAAGTGGCATAAATAAATGAAACGTTTTGGTCTAATAAACACTCAAAGATATTTTTAATGAATAATTGTTTGTTCCGCCAAGTCAAAATTACCGATACATAGACGTCTACAAGACATTTCATCAAGCCCCTAAAATATCTTACATTGCTAATAATATTAATATTTGCATTCTATATACTTACAAACTGATCACAAATGGATGTCGAATTTCACGTAAAATATTTCGCTCATTCTTTACATGCTCGGTTTGCTTTAAGCGTATCACATCGGTCATAGCCAATAATTTCATGGCACAGTACTTCTCTGACACGCGATCGCGGCATAAACAAACGCGGCCAAAAGTGCCCGTACCTGTAAAGAAATGAGGAGGGCAAAGATTTATGAATATAACTATTTAGAATATATCTAAGATTTTTTTTCTTTATTGAATAAATATTTAGCAATTTTCAGAGTTATTTTTACCACCGTCCAGCTCAAAAATGACTCTGAATGTAGCCGAAATTTCTTATTGGGAATTAAAATATATTGAATTCAATGATTTTCCTCAGCAATGGCAACTTTGTTTATTTTCATTTCCATCAAAGACCAGAAGTATATTAATTTTTTTGTTTTACCACTTTTTTCTTGCTCATAGCGTGTGAAACCATTTCATTGCCGACTTTAATTAATTTTCTTTTCTTTTGCATTTCCCCCGACTTGAAATTTGATATTTAATTGCTCATAAAACGCCACACTTCTGCACTCAAAGCAAATGTAGACTAAATACGAACGTCACGAAATCTGAACTGCCGCACGTAAATGGTTGGAAAATGGTAGGTGTAGCAGGTAGCGGGCGTTGGTAAAAAGCGTGTTGAAAAGCAAAGCAAAGCATGATTTTTACCAACGCTTGTATGAGGTTTTTTTTTCGATTTTCTTTCGACACACTACTTGCTACGAGTGATCGCTCACTCGATCAGCGGCAGCATGTCAGTCACTGGTGATGACGCGGTGTTTTATTACGGTTTTCATGGTACATGCATACATAGACATTAGGGTGGTCCAATAAAAAATAAAAATAAAAGGTCGGAAATTTAATGTTCTGATCGCCTAGGATTATTCTATACCAAAAAATATACATTGCATTTGTTGGCATTTTTGGGAGACCCATAAAAAATAGCAATAAAAAATGGCAAAAGAAACACTTGGGTATTATTATTGGAAAACTCCTGAAGGTAAACCGAGTTTTCTGATCGAAAAATATTGATTTTCAAGAATCCTATACCAATTCCATGAAAAATTATTTTCCCCATATAACATACATGGAAAACATTGAGCGCTTTGAGCGACCTCTAAAAATTTTTTGATTTCAACATAAAAAAAAACAGGGGTGTACTATTTTCGATATAGAAAAATCTTAGGTGATGAGATCATTAAAATTCCGACTTTACTTTTTTTTTTGACCACCCTAATACACATATATACATACAAGTGTACGTCCGTGTGATTTTATGTATGTTTTCTATAGATGGCTTTTGCATCATTGCTACTATAGCAACAAAAGTCTCTCAAGAAGCTGTAGAAGGTGTTCGGTGTTGTGTAGTATGGAGCGTTTTGTGAAATTTTCTATTTTGCTTTTGAACACGTTTTGCGGTTAAAGGTTTAGCGCATTCGTACGTCTTTTCGTAATATGCAATGCATGTTAAGTGAAAACTAAATTACATTCAAATTTGCATCATTCAAACTTGTTGACGTTGGCCTCAGCATCCGCTGGACATACGAAACATACTAACACTCATACCCACATTGTGCACTATTTTCTCTCAATTACTTTTTTTTTAATAGGTTTTCTTAACCTTAACCTTGAACTAAATACTTACAAACAACATTAAATTAATTAGTCTGACACCTCTGATAAACTCCCAAGCTTTTGGGGCCGACTTTCCTAAAAGCCAGAAACGGTACGATCTTTTGTGACATAATTTTTGAAAATTCAGCAATTTTTTCCATAGACATGCAGTACTTGTGTGGTTTGGTATTTACATATGTACATATGAATATGACTTTCGTTACGCAATTTAATTTTATTGAATTGAAAAAATTCAAGTGTTTGATTTAATATTAATCTTCTAATTGCATTTCACTGCGTGAGTTCGTCTTGTTTTCTTTAACTATTGAAATATTATTTTAAGTGATTAATTTAGAGTTTTCAAAAGCTGTTGGGTTAAGTTAGTTTAAGTTATGTAGTTGCAGCGAGTTTGATTTAGCACCTCTACATTTAAGCAGCTGTCCATAACAGTAGGTGCGGCTGTAAAGTTCAGACGAGAATTTTAATTTAACCTCATCTGATCTCGAGTGGCTGTATTCTGTCAGAGTACCCACGGGTAGCTAGATTTGTAGTCAAATGAGTCCAAGAAGTTTCCTTCAACGCACTTGATCCTCTTTGGGCCGAAATGACTTTTTATTCTCAAGGTGGCGTAATGGAATGGAAGTGGCCCGAAGCGCCCTATAGGTCAAACTAATAGGTGTACAAGACTAAAGCAATAAGGGCCGCAAACGTTTTGAGCTCAGTGGAAGACCGACCTATCTCGGCAATCGGTTCGAAAACGCCCTATCTTAGCAAATTTTTCAAGCACGCTCTATTTCAGAATTTGGTGGGACAGGACCCTATCTCAGAATGTGGTGTTGAAAACCGCTCTATCTCAGCAAAGGGTTCATTCAACAACGCCCTATCTCAATGAAAATTCGATAAATCGGCAGCTGCGATAGGGAGTTTTTGAACCATTTGCTGAGATAGGGCGATATTCAACTAAATTCTGCAATAGAGCGCCAAACAAGACGAACAAGACAAAGGACGCAAAGGGGTGCGTTTTTCGATTAAGATTCACGTCACACTTAAGAGAAGCTCGCCGTTCTTAAAAGTGCGAACAACTGCAACGAAGCCTGATTTTGGAGGATTTTTTTGCATCGAAACATCACGAGGAGGCAGAAAGTCGTGAGATAAGAAAAGACTTGCATCAACTTAAACGGCCAACGCGAACAATCACAACAAAAAAACTATGCTTATGCATTAGAGATGCCGTTTTTAAATCGATTAAGTCGAAGATCGAATAACTCAGCCCTTTCGATTCGATTTTTTTTGTTCCGATTACATTCGTAAAATGTTGATCTGCGGTTAAAAATAAATAAATACGCCCGTATCGCGAAAATCTGCGTACTTCTTTTATATAAATAGGCAAACATGATTTCTTTACACCCCTTTTACGGCCAAACTTTACTTCTAAGGCACAAACATATATACATCATTAGAAAGGTATTTTGAAGCTAATGTGCAGAACATTTTTCAAATTTGAAATTAATTTAACATAAAGCGAAAAAATCAATTCAAATGTGACACCAATACTAATGCCACACATGTACATGGTTGCGGCGGAAATGTATGCTTTAATAATGATAATGAATTAAAGAAACGTGCTTAGCAGCAGTTTAGGAACAAGATTTATATATGAACAAGAATAGATTTATAGCTCAGTTATGCATACTTAATGTTGCATGAGAGTTGTCACATAAGGAAGCTCTTAAATGGGCTTTTCGTGCAAGCGGTTACCTAATGCATAGCACTCACATGTAGAATTCTGTTGGGTTTTGATTTTTACGTAAAAATTGTATAAATGTCAATGTAATGTTAGATTATGTTGTGCCATGTTTTTCCATGTAATATTATGTTACGTTATGTAATGTAATGTTACGTTATGTTATGTTATGTTATATTATGATTTGTTATGTAATAATATGTTATGTTATGCCATGTTATGTTATGTTATGGTGTATTATGTTGTGTTGTGTTATGTTATGTTACGTTATGTTATATTGTGTTATGTCATCATATGTCAAGTTACGTTATGTCCTGTTATGTTATGTCATGAAATATTATGTTAAGTTATGTTATATCATGTTAAGTCATGTTAGGTTATACTATGGTATGTTATGTTTGGTTATGTTGTGTTGTGCTGTGTTATGTGGTGCTATGTTGTGTTATGTTATCTTATGTTATATTCTGTTATGTTGTTCAACTCATTTCATCTCAATTCACTTCAATTAACTCAACTAAACTCAACTGGGCTCAGCTCAGCCCACTTAATTGAAAAGGTTGAATTTCAATCGCTGGGCGAACACTAGTGAGATTTATTGGGCTAGTGTATATATAAAACACTTTTTAAAATATCGCTTAATCTAATAGATAAAAAACCTTATCTCACAGATCTTGATAAACCTGGATAGCTTTTGGATAAATCTGGATATTGAAACCGCTATGAACAGTGTAAGTTTAAAAAATTAATTAGAAAATATGTTTGTTTCTTTATATAAATTTTTGAGTTTTGTTTCTTTATAAAAATTAAGTAAACGGCATTATTTGACAAAATATATGAATCGAAATTGGAAAACGATTTATTTTTGCGGATTTCTTTTTGCATCGATAATTTTTTTCGATTCGAATCGATTCAGAAATTATTATTTTTTTTTAATTTCGCTTTGTGCTTTTGTTGGGCTCAGAGCGATCTTATATTCTCACTACCCCAGCCTAAAGAAATTATTACTGCGGAATCTTGCCAACAACAATTAATGGAGCTTAACGAATGCAACTTTCAGCGTGACAAATCTCGTGATGCAAAAATGTTGCATAGTATCAAAAAAACTGTGGAGGCGCTTCAAAGGCATATCGTCGGTGATACTGCAAAACGTTCTATGTCACTTATTACCTTTGGTGCTTAATTGATCTTTTATATGTGTCTGATCGCTTCTGGCAATAGTTCATCTTCATCAGTCAAAGGTAGAGAGTTTTGTCATTCGGTTATTAGGGTGTAACGATTTGCAGATGCATTCCGGTGCCAGTAAGAGACCATCTAAGTGTCAAGGGTTTGGCAGTATCGCCGACGATATGCTATTTTACCCATTGACTCGATTGGGTCGATTCTTAAAGCGCCTAAATTTATGAAAACATAACTCACCATGGTATTAGTATCTTGATGATAAGATCTGGGAAAGTAGTAGTTAACGTTGCCAGTTATTCTAAAAACTAACTTTGAAGTTACAAAAAAACCAAACGTACCTTGTACGCCACTAGTTGAATAATGGTTTTGAAAATATTGTAACATGGATATACATATGTACGTACATATAAAGACATAAATCAACTCGTGATTTTCCATGGCCATTGCTTAATAAAATTTAAGAAAATTGCTTATTTAATTTCGAATTGAAATTCTAGGATTTTTATATGCAGTAAAGTAAACAACACAGCGGATATATGGCTAAATAACAAAGCCACTAAAATGGGGCAAATCACAACGCGAACATTGCGCTCAGCTATTAAGAAAAAAAAACTGACTCGCTTACTATTACTTTACCAGCACTATTTTATATTGCACAGGTACATATGTATGTATGTATGTAGAAACATAAATTCATGCAATGCATATGGTCTCTATGGTAGTAATGTTTATATTGCTGCCATGCACACTTTCATGCATACATACATATGTACATATGTATGCATGTATGTTTGCTTGCACTTTGGTATAAACTTCCATGCACATTGACCATTCCAGTTGCAAAAATATTGCTGCCATTAAATGATTTTACAGCTGGTAATAAAAGCAAATATGCACTAATTTCGCGGCTGAATGAACTTTAAGCGAATGTTGAATATTGAAAAAATAAAATGCAATGGGAATTGGAATAATGAGACGCAACGCGACGCGTCAGGTCGATCGTACAAGTCGCGCCATTTAATGACCGAATTCAATGTAAATTTAAAATACCTACTATAGAAAAAATAAAAAAATAAAAAATGATTTAAGAAATAAAATTACAATAATTTATGTGCAATAATTGAAAGCATTGCACTCGAAACAAGCAAATAAAGGTGTATATAAATATATGAGATCGAGGGTTTGTGCTCATAGAATTTTACTTAATTGCCGGCTCTTGCAGATTGCAAGTAGAACGCCGCGGCATTTAATGCATTTCTAGCGGTGCTATGGGCGATTTAAGTGCCCGAATGTTAGCGTGTGAGCGGAAATACTTTTGAAAATATATAAAAAGGCGTACATATATATATACTACGAGGCCCGGGCAGACGTTGTTCCTGCCCAAAATTACTTACTTACTGGACCATGCAATGAAAGAAATAGCATCAATAAAAATTTTTATTTAAAAACACGACATTCACTGTTAAACATTTGCACTCATTTGTCGGCGTAGAGTCGCTCATTTCACTGCTGTATTCAAAAAACTCTTGGGACCGTATTTTCAAGTAAATTTGAGAAAACGGTCCTTAATCTTAGTTAATAATTGTGCAAACTGTTTTGTATTTTGTCTGCTCGTTTCCTGTACATAAGATACCGATATTGTGATGTTTTACATAAATTCCATATTCAAATAATTTGAATTCCTAGATAGGTGGCAACGCTGTCGAGAAACATCTACGGGCTAAAGCTTCTTAAAATCTCGTTCATATATATGAGGGTAAAAAAGTCGGTATGGTTTTTCCATCGGAATTATAAAACGTATTATATTTTAAGACCTCTGCCAAAATATTTCGGCAAAATATTTAGATTTACGTATACTGGACTAATTCGAAAATTCCACCATTAATTTTTAAAAATATTTTCTCCAAAAATGTTTAAAAATTTTAGTTTATCAACATAATGAGATTTTTGGTGATATTTTCAAACCCACCCAGCTCACGTAAATTTAAAATTTTTTCCGAATTATTTTGGAAGAAGTTTTAGTACAAATTTCATAATTCCGCAACTTTTTTTGATGAGGCACCCTATTTTTTCGTATTTTTGATAACTCTCCATCTTATCAAAGAATAGGTGTGAACATCTTAGTTTCTAAATGGGTGGCAACACTTTTTAAACATTTTTTGTAAATGTAGGTGCATTTTTTAACGTTGCGAAAACATTTCTGACTTTATATTTCAACTCTATTACCAAAAACCCTCAGTATAAATTTTAATCCTTTTGATAAATATTAATTTTTAATACTATATAAGGTCAGTTTCACCCATTTGAAAAATTTCTGGATCATTGTGCTTTTGAACACTTCCTTTGATAATTGGTACGTTGAAAATTCACTCTTCATTTAAACTTTTTTAATGTTCGTCATGTTAAAAAAAAATTGTAATAAAGCTTTCTCGACAGGGAACTCCATTCCTTTTAAAGATATCCATATTTTAATATTTAATTAATTTTAATATTTTTAGTTTTAGCTTTTGGAAAATATTT
The DNA here is from genome assembly GCF_013731165.1 of Rhagoletis pomonella. NCBI lineage: Eukaryota > Metazoa > Arthropoda > Insecta > Diptera > Tephritidae > Rhagoletis > Rhagoletis pomonella. Next base: position 38,499,268 of record NW_023458559.1, on the reverse strand, counting down.
ATTTTATGTTATCAATTTAATTGAATTTAAGCTTTCAAACAATAGGCAAACCTCTTGAATTTTTCGTTTTAGAAATTAAGTTTTATTAAACAACTTTTGTTTCCATTATAAATTCAATTTCATTAAATGCTCCAAACAGGTGGCAACTCTCTTAAAAATATTTTCGAAATTAAGCTCTCCTTAAATTTTTTAGGCTGATACCCATATTGTAACACATATATATTTCATCTTTTTTAAACAGGTGGCTTTTTAACCTCTTTAGTTTGATATCCTTATGTACTGGAATTTTCCAGTTATCTTATGAATTTGATTTAATTCAATTTTTAAAAAAGGTGGCAACCGTCCTCAAAAGTATTTGCGACGGTAAACTTTCTTATACCTCTTTCTTTCTACACCCATATTTTAATTTTTTTTAGTTTAGATATCTTATCAACTTACTCAAACAAAAATTTTAAACAGTTGGCAACACTCCCTTTTTTTTTAACCATGCGGTTATTTAAGCTAACAAATCATAAACAAATTTTTAAATCATTTTCGAATATTGGCTATTAATTTTTATATATAAGAAGAGAAGACTTCATCTCAAAAGTGCAGACTGCCAGAAGTTCAGCCTCGACGCAGAGAAATTCCTTTTTTTGAAAGTGCATACTTAACATTAACGAAGCTATTAACATGAAAGCAACAACAAACAACAATGCGGCTGCGAGCAAAATATGTACATATGTATTTTTTTTTCAGTTGCCACTTTCTTTCGCAGAAAGATGAGCGCATTGCCTTAACATTACTTTTTATTACACTTTTACAATTTTTTTTATTGTTTTTTTTTGCTTCTTTTATTTCCTTTCGTTTACTGCACTTTTCCAACTCGCAATATCGAAGAAAGTTGTCAATATTATGTAAAATATGCTGAAAGAGTTGCCGCAACTTGTTGCCACTTTTTTGAGCTTAAAAAAAACAACAACAACAATAATACCGCCAACACTCACCACTGACCGACCAGTTAGCATCGGCAAGCACGCAAGCAATGAATGCGTCTGTGGCGAGTTTGTACAGACTTAAGTTGATTTGCCGGCGGCAACAATTGCGCCGTTTGCGGCACAAAAGCAGACGCATTTTTACTTAACCGCTTTTTATTTATTTTACGTTTTATTAAATTTTCGCATTTCCACTATGCATTTCTTGTTGTCAATATGTATTGCCACTGCAGGCTTTGAAATAACCAGTTGTTGCAGCGTTTTACAGTTTGTTGCCAGCAAATGCGAATGCAGCTGACGTAAACGTAGGATGCTAACCAAATAAAAACCAAAACAAAAACAATCACAACAGACAACTTGTCTTTCTACAATTGGCCTAAACGCCTCCCAGACGGCCAATCGTTTAAGTAGCCGCCAACAAGGCGTTCAATGCACGTCAATTGCTATCAATCAGCGATATATATTAATTGCTTTAAACGCTTTAATATTCAGTATATCTTTGAAGAAGCTTTCATACTAGATGTACATGCTTAAGTATGTGGAGGTGTATGGAAGACCAAACATTCGAGGTTGTGTTTATAGAAGTAACTCAGAACTCAAGATACGAGGGCTTACTTAAATTTCTTAAGTCAGTTATGTTTTCCCAGGGTAGGCTGTGTTAGCTTAGCTGATCCGTGAAACCTCACATAGTCCATTAGCTGGTCTATAGTGTTAAGTGCGGGCCTAGGAATAAACCCTTGTCAAAATGTTTGTACAATTTTCCAGTACTTTGGTTAGCAATTACCTACAATGGGGAAAAGAAGCCAGATCCAAAGTAGCTGAGTCGTAAACAAAGCAACCAATCCACGTTTCGTGAGAACATCGAGATTTCCTTTATCATGGACCCTTCTTTAAACCAGTACGTTCCGAAGTTTTGTGGCCAACTCTCCTAGTAGCAGCTTGGTAGACTTTAAGTGCCACCTTCTCTAGGTCATAGGATATGACTACTGAAACTCCTGCGAGGTGCAGGAGCACTGTGTAATAATCCCTTAGTCATATGGTTCTTCGGGCTTCTCGAATTTGGCAACCAGCCAATTGTATGTGAGAAGGATGTAGCAAATTGCAAAAAGAGGAGACCTTTTTTGTGTCACCTGTTGAGATTGTTTACAGTTAGAGTCAACGTCAACGAGACGGAGCGCGAAAAATAATAAGGTGAACACTGATGAGCTGGTAATTTGAAAGCTATTGGGAGAAATATTTAAAGACTACACAAGTATAAAAAAAAAAATTGTTGTCCGAAGAATTGGAAATTTTATAAAAGATAAACTCCAGTAATATCTTCCAAATATTGGAACTACAATATTTCTGTCTCCAAATAAGATGTAAGTACATACTCATCAGACTTTCCCTCGTTAATAATCTGTCCGTCTTTTAAGTTCCTGTTTACAAAAAAAAAATCAATTCAATCCTATACACGCATTTTATTTTTGTTTACCTCACTTTTGCAATAGGTTAAAACTAATACACACAAGCATTTAGATATATGTATATATAAAGGTATTTTTAAATACAATAAATATACATATCTCTCCTTGATGCCTGTCAATATTTCCATTGCACGTAATGGAAAAGTGCCAGTCAAATAGACAACTATGCATAGTTAGGCATGAATTTTGAAATCTTCTAGACACTCGCCGTCATAAACGTTTAAGTCTTTTCTTTGCCACATTGCCATTGAGCTTTTACATGACAGCTACAATACGGTTAAGTTTTTTTAAATATAAATCTTATACTCTTAAATTTTGTGTCATTATTGTGCAGACTTGGACTGCTTTTGCATTATTTTTATTCAATTAATACTTAAATTGCTTGGGCAATCAATAATTCCCATTGTAAGGCATCTCTTAGTTAATGGTAGTTGTGGTTAGCTTTCAATGACCACAATTAGTACAGTAAACTCCACTTAATTTGTGGTTACATGCAGATATATATATACATTTATTTACCAAATAAATATTCTTCTCTTGGAAATATTAGAATCTTCACAAGGCTGCTTGTTAAATTTTCCAAGGTTGCGCGAAAACAAGAGTGGTATAAAGAATGATATACATAAGCACAGTAGCAGTAATGAGTACATATATGTATGCGGCTAAAGTTGAATAAATATTAAATCAAAATAAAAATAATTTCAAATAAAATCTATTTTTGGCAAGACTTAACACTTTTGTAGAAAACGTAATTTTTAAGCCTGTCACATAACAAAGCCGAGTTCTTGATCAATTTATTTATGGAAATTTTTTGACGATCCCTTTCCAACATATTTATCGATATTTTTATTGATGTGGTTATCGATATATTCATTATTTTTGTGATCTATGTATTTATAAGCCTTTTAGTATCGGCATCGATATATTTTGCGTTATCCGTGCCGTTATTATCACTATGTAGATATTAATGCTGTCGTTTAAAATGGCAATATTTAACATTGTAAAAATGTATTTTGTATAATATGTAATAATAAAATCATAAATTTTGTATTGTCCTGGTTTTCGATATGTGCACCGATTTGTGTATGGATATAATTATATCGGCATCTCTAACACTAGCAAGATGATTAAAAAGATATTTTTTCCAATTTCGTATCGATATATTTATCGACTTAAATCTCTAGATATGTATAATAATCGCAGTGTATGCGTACTTGTCATCATAATTGAGGACAATTATTTTATATCTTCGATTTGGGTATCGATATATTATACCGATTAACGAAAAAATTATCGTCATCGATACCATTCGATATCGTTGTTTTTTTCATTTGTTATCGATACATTTATCGATATCGATTTCATTTAATATTGTTTTATATTCGTTTTCGTGCACATCAAATATTTTACGATATGGGGCCTTGGCACGAATATGGTTTATTAACCATTAGCGGCACACATATCGTCGTTTAAAGTACCAAACCGCGTATGTGATGTTGCATAAATTATTTTCTAGAGAGTAAAAATACTCATATTTGAAAATGGTTCCCTTTTTTATAAAGCAATCGCATTTCTGGCTAGAATATTTCAGGACGAATGGATAAGGATTTAGCCAAGAGCTTTTGTGAGCAAATCCAATTTTTGGCAGCAAATGTCAGTTACGCGGTTTCGCAGAATGACAATACGCGGTTTTGTACTTTAAACGACGATATGTATGTATGTATAAATAGATGTACAAATGTATGTATGTATAATGAAATACGTTCACATAAAAGCATGTATGTCATGTCTTCTACATAGTTGCCAAAATTTGTGTACAATATTGTACAATGTAGTCAAAGATGGCTAGCTGATTGCGCCGCATCCTCACCCACATAAATACATATGTATGTGTGCACTTGTACATATCCCTGCAGGGAATCCGCGGACTAGTGAATCAAATTTCTAGTTCCGTACTAGGTCTTTATCGCCAAAAAGGAACTAGTCCGATAGGAAGTAGATCCCCACCAGTCCAAAATCGGCGAAAAGTGGTACTTTTAAGAAACAAATTTTTTCAGTTTTTTTCACTAGAAATCTATATCTAAAGTGAGGAATTTAGAAATGGTTCGGAACTATAGAAACAGGGATGCAGAACGAACTAGATCCTATTTGTCGAATTTAGAACTATTTCGGAACTATCGAATAAGGGATGCAGCGGGTGCTTGTTTACTTTACATAGATATGTGTTCGGCGGCTTTTTCGTTCAAATACGCTTCTATTCTGTGCTTCGCAGATGCTATTTCGTAGTTTGGTAATACAAACCAAAGCTTTGTGTTAACATATTAACATCTTGGGGCCGTCTGGAATCTAACCAATAACAGCGAGCACCTCTGCAAAGTCAGCTACAGCCAAACGTACATTTCTTACAATCATTCAAACAAATTTAATTTCAAATTTGAAAAAATGTTTCTTTGAAAATAATGTAAAATGGCTCACGGAAGAACCGAAAAGATTGAAAAATCATAATACCTTTTTCTTTCGTCTGTCGATTTTAGAACTGGTTCGGAACTATAGAATTTAGGACTAGTTCGGAACTATCGAAAAAGGGATGCAGCGGGAGGCAATTGACACTTCCTAGGACATCGCCATGTTAAATTCGCCAGTTGCTTGCATGCAAAAGAGATTTATCGCGAACCAGTACTGGGTCTAAATGTACTAGAAGCGCCCCAGTTCAGAACTAGAGATTTTCCCCACAGGGTATCTCACTACGCAACACGTTGCCATAGCGGAAAATTATCAAAGATGACATGAAAATGGGTTAATATTGCTTGCTGCCTATAATAAATGTCAAATTTATTTATTTATATGCTATACATATGTACATATTTACTTTTTAAGCAGCATATTTACTTATGTAAATATATATTCATACATACTTATACATACATATTTATGTATATCTGGATATGAACTGCCACAGTAAGAAGTGTGCCAAGACAAATTAGTGTCGTCGCAACGTCTGCATTGTGGGTCTGATGGCAAGTTGGGCGATGGTCGAAAAATATTTATGTATTTTTTTTTTTTAGTAAACATCGAAATAACGCAACACAAAATTGGTAATATAAGTATGTACGTGCATACGAATTTTCACACATGTATACATACATACGTATGTGGAAGCGAATAAAAGACACTCTAAAATGTTTATAACTTTGTATGAATATAACAGAGGATTAGCGCAACACTTGGCAACAGAACTAGTGTTGCAAAATGCCTTACCACAGAAAAATATAAAAAGAAATAAATAAAGTGAGACGAAACAACAAGCTGCTGGCAAAGTTGTTATTTGCTTCTGAGGAGATGCAAATATCGCATACTTATGTGTTCCAAAAATTTATTATGTACTTTATTCGACTGATAACACCGTGCAGCAGTAATTTTTACACATAGATAAATCAACATGTTCGCGAAACTATGGGCCAGGATTTTTTTTAAAGGACTTTGATATTGGAGAAATATGATTACATACTTAAAAAAATTGTAAAAAAAAAAAAATCGGGGCAATGTAGAAAAATAGTATGGGTATCAAATTAAAGAGAAGTGTTATTAAAGTCGGTTAAATTTTTGGTGCATAAGGACGATTAGGCTTTTAAAATGTCCTTTTAAATTTATATGCTTGAATATTCTTGAAACTTTACAATAATTTATTTTTTATTATCATATGAAGGACTCATATACACTAGATAACATCCTCGAATTTCATCCTTCTAATTTTATTAGCTAAAAAAAAAAAAAATAAAAAGGCAAAGAATTTAATTTTTTTAACGGCGAAAAATATATTTAGGGGATTTGCAAAGTATCATAAAAGTAATATTATGAAATTCCACTCCGTTCAAAAATAGTTGGTTGTGGTTGAAGTCCTCTAAAGATTTATTTAAGCGTGAAAAACTTTACGACATAAGACAATAAGACAAGTATTTACCTACGACGCCTTACGAATCACCTAAAAATTATGTCTCCCTTCCTCGTAGAAAAATTTTTTTATGTTTTGTGAGAGATGAAAATTCTTAAGCCAATGTAAAAAAAAGTTAAATATGAAATATAAATGTATGTTTGTCATTAAATATCTCGATATCGATAACATTTTGAAAAAAGTGTCGATATCATAAAACGAAAAATACCGATCATAAAATAAAATATCGATAAACATGTATATCAATAGAAATATCTATTTATGTATATTTGTATAGCAAATTCGATTCATTTACCCATAAATGCACTGATAAATATATCGATAACTTTCACATATTGAAAAATAAGCACTAGCGTTTTTGAAAAAAATATCGATAAAGATGTCGGCAATTAAACCAGTAGTCATATAAATTACATTCGATTAGTCTAAAACTAAAAAGCTAGTCACCTAGTCATTGCGACCGGAGTGGCGATGGAAAAAACTCCTGAGGTCCCGTAGTCGCGTGAGCCAACTAGGAGGTAAATTTGGGCTTGCTAGAACTTCGCAGTAGTTAGAATTCTTCAACACATACTTAATATTGTAGTATTTTATTTATCTTTCTTTCGGTATATATGACGTTTAGCTTCCCCATTGGATCTCTTTGTGATTAAGACCTAAGTCTATTTAAAGAAGATGCTCAGCAGATACAGAACAATAATTCTGACAATGAGCCGCTAATTTGGTTTTAAAAACTGAAAGTAGAGGTATCTAACCGTCTCAGTAGAATCTGACTCTGATTTGTATTTCTGAGTAACTCGACGAATTTTATTCACTACTTATTATTTGCCGTAACCGGTCAACGAAAATAGTGAGAACTTAGGTTGTGTAAAGAATAGCGGTATGATTATCAAAACTACAGGTCTACTGAAAACATATATTATTGCTGTAATTTTCTTTAGTTTATCCACAGCAAACCACCCTAGTTTATAAGCTTTCCTATGCACAAAAAGAAAAACTTTGGACTGTAGGTGAATAATAGTCACATATATTTGGATAGCGTTGCCGGATGATCAATGTTGGGTATACAGCATTTATTTTGCAAGTGGCCAAGGTCTCCCTCTATATAACTTAAGTCTTTATCTATCTTCATTCCTATAAGAGCCTAATAGGCAGAAATCTTCACGAATTAGACCTCTTAATAGAGTTCGATGCAGTGAGATCGCTGAGATCGATTCCTTATCTTAAGTCACCTTTCAACTAGAATAAGATCACTGCATACATATATACCAAACACCTCTGCCGAATTGTCAACTTTTCGAAATAGAAAAGCTTTTTTTTACTTTTTGTCTGTAAATCCGTCAACGGCCGGTAAACTACAAACTATAATCTATGAGGATACACGTGTAAACACATGCCTACATTCAGATGTACTTATGTATGTACATACATATGTATAGATACTAAAAACATTGTCAAAATGAGACAGATTTTCTTTCATCCTTCATTGTTTTTTGTTTTTTAATTTTTACTTTTATCAACATCATCATTAAAATTTTCGTCAGCAGCTGGCAAGTTGCCAAATTTCTACCCTCGTACTGTTTGATCACTGGTCTGTGGTGATCTGTTGGTGATCTTGTCGTTGATATGATGTGAATTTCGCCCCATGCAAACGAGACGATAATAAATATGCGGCTATATGGCGCGCATAAAAATTAATAAATAAAAAAAATATATATGTAAAAATAAAAAATAAGGAAAAAAACTTTTCAAATGAGAAATTAGCGCCTGCTTTCGCAAGAATAAAATAAAATATTAAATAAATGAACTAATAAATAGAAAATGGTTTTGTGTATAAATACATATATGTATGTATGTATATTTTCCCACAAAGTAAGTAAATTTTATTTGAATATTGCAAAATTTTGCAAATCAGCAGCTAGAGAATATGTCAAACCAAAATTATAATGACCTAAAAATGCATATTTCACTTGCCTAGAAAAAACATTTGGACAAACAGAAGTAGCAAGTTTGTATAAATAAATATTTTATTTAAAATTACTCGTATACGCATCCATCCACCCACTTGACAGAAGTAATTTTTCATACAAGATATTTTCATGCGAAATCCGCAAACAGATTTTTTGAGAATGCTATTGCGCGTTGGCGAGTGTTGGAAAAATTGCGCAGCTGTGGTTCACGTGAGCAAGTTTTTCATTCATTTTGTAACTAATGAGTGAAACTAAATATTGTTTTTGTTTCATAATTTTTTTTTCATAAAAAATATATTAAATATATAAAACTTTATTATTAGTGAATTCTCTATTCTTTTTATTCATCTAAAGATATATCACCAGAAAATACTGAAAATTCGCTTCAGATAATATGATCTTTAAAATATATTTATGCAAGTATGTACAGTATGTAATAAATAAATAAAAAATTTAAAGCCACTTCTCGTATAATGCCAGCTCCAAGACTGAGCACAGCGTCGGAGCAGAAGTTTATGGCTTACAACCCAGAAAGCTCAATTTCACCAGCACAGGGCAAGGTAACTCTGTCTTTCAGGCCGAGTTGCACGCCATTCAACTATGTCTGAGGCAGTACGCAGAAGGTGGGACAACCAACAAACCCATACACTTGGGCAGCAGAGCGGCGCTCCTTGCTCTTAAAGCGCACGAGGCCAGCCCAAAGCTGGTGTGAGATTGCCTTCAGCTTTTAATACTTATTGCCTCCAGGAACCGTGTATACGTCATATATGTATGTACCGGGCGTTGAAGTGGCGGATTTTTTCGCCAAAAGAGGGGCTGTATAGAGAATCATAGTCGCAGGACCCTTTATTGGCCTGCTAAGGCAAAACGACTATATCTGGTTGAAGAACGAAGTGCAGCATTACTGGACAAAAACGGAAGGTAACAGACAGGCTAAGTCCTACATTTTGGGTGTATCAAAAAGGAGAACCTACGAACTCCTTCTCCTCCTCCTCTAAATCCATTCTAATCTAATCTTACTAGGTTTTAATCTCATTTAAATAGTAGCAAATTTTCGCGACTAGCAAAAAAATCAATTAGGTGGCAACATTGCAAATAAGACAAATGAACTTTTTCAAAGTGAAAATAATTTCCATATGGGACAAAATATATGTATGTATGTACACAAGTCTTATGTATGTGCCTAAGTGAAAATAAAAATCATTGCCATTACAATTTTAATGTATTTCAAAACAGACGTGTGCCATTGAATTTAATCAGAATTTAATTTTTCATTTACATATTTGTTTCTTAAAACAATAGAACAGAAATCTAGTTCATTGACGTGTTGTTTCTAGTATAAAACCCAAGATTGACTGCGCCTTTTTGGCAGACGTCAAAATGATATACATATACTCATTTTCCGTTGCCTTTTACGCGTATGCGTAATTTTATTGAAATATTGTTTGCATATTGATTTCATTGAACCTAATTCATAACATTTTAAGTAATTTTCTTTAGAATAATAAATAAACATCCGCAATAATTTCCGATTCAGTTAGTATACTACGTACGTTTTCTTTGCAAAAATCTTGAATTAAAAATTTTAATTTCTGAATTTATTACGACGAATATTGATAAACCACAGAGAGATACAGTAAAACAGCAAAATTAATTTATTATGGCTTATAAATTATGAGTTTTATGTTACACATACATTAGTACATACTATGTCTGTGGCTTTTTTCACTGGTACATTAATCAAAATATGCATAGAGGAAATTATTCCAACGTTTAGCCAAAAATTCAGAATAAATACTGGGGATGCACACCAAGGATCCTAAGATTAATGTACACTATGATAGTACGACCAATAGTAACCTATGGGTTACTGGGCTTTGTCATACAGGCTTACTCTGGTAAGGTGATCCATCACCAAAATTGCTTGCTATGTGCAAATGTCCAACAGCAGCGCTGGAGCTAATTTTTCGCGAGAGAAGACTTTGGTAAAGGTAAGGTTTTATCCTCTAGCAACAAGGACAATCTAGGGTCCCAGCTCCCGCTAGTTCTTTTCCTAGTATCAGTTGTCGAAAGAAGGTTTGGTTTTTGACCTTGAGTACCTCTATTATGGAGAGACACGTCCAGGCAAGCAGACTAGTGTGGTCTTCAGACGGCTGTAAAGCCCCATTACGACATTGGAGCAGACATATATGGCCCTAGACTGACGCTTTCAGTACCCTTGGGAACCTTCCCAAGCATCTTCCAAGCGGAAATTTACGCCATTAGTCTGTGTGCAACCTCTGGTAGGAATTACCGAAGTGAGGGAATCCTGATAGTTATTAAGTGATAGTCAGGCGAAACTTATGACTCTCTCATTCTTCAAAGCCAACTTCTCATTGTTCTTAGAGTGTATAGAGAACCTTAATTTCCTGGCTGAGAACAATGCTATCTAACTTATATAGGTACTAGGGCTCATGGGAATCAAAGGAATTGGGAAGTCGATCAGTTAGCCAGAATGGCTGCTTCTTTGATCCCGATAAGACCTGAGCCCAGCCTTCTCAGAAAGGGGAATACAAATTGAGGGCACTACATTGGTGTAACAGCATGGAGATTCGCCAAGCTAAGAGCTTACAAGGGGGGTACAAAGAGGGAATTACATAAGCTAGAGATCAGAGACGCCGGCTCACGAAGAAGGGCGAGGTATGTAGGACATCTATGGTCAAGGCAAGAGCACATACACTCCCTACACCCGGTTTATATCATAATATTCTTAAATTTATAGAGCCTTTAGGGCTAGACGCAGTATTGTAATGAGCCGAGGGCACAACTCTATTTATATCCATCTAACTATCCACCTAGGCCACCATGAGCTGATTATGGTCGCGTAAATCTCATTGCATTCCTATATTTACCTTAGAAATAAAACCAATTCCTTGATCTGGTGAAGCGCACAAAATCATTAAGGCAGACACTCAAAAGAAGAATTGAGGAACGAACGTCGACGAGTCCTCGCCAGTGCGGGATTGTTTCAGATCGACTGAAACCAACTTTTTTTCTTTCGCAGTGTACTCAACCACAAACAGATTCAGTCATAAAAAAACTGTTTACAAACTGGATTTAGGCATTTGTACTGATAAAACGTTGTACCTTCTCACCTTTGGTAAATATAAAAGGTTAAAGCCCAGGCTTTGTGGAAGTAGATAGCGTAAGCTTACAGAGAAATCGGTTAATTTGGAGCTAAGCAATGGTGCTCTGTTTTGTATGGTTGGTAAATATGAATTCAAAATGCAAACTGCTAAGGAATGCCTGACCCCTCTATCAACAGCGCCGAAGTACTTCCTAATCAAGCTAGTGTAGGTACCGAGCCACAATGACATTGCGGAAAGGCACCCTTGAAGCGTTATCACCGGGTATGGAGCAGTTGGAATCACCTCTTTCCTCCTGCGGTTCACTCATGGACATTTGAAACTCATTTAAGCTCAGCGAGCGCTGGACCAGAACTAGAACCAGAAGTTTCTTACGGTCTGATTATGGTAACATAACTTAACTTACGGTTCTCTCTTAAAAATTTGGTTAAATGGGTGTTGCTTATAATTGAACAGCCGAAACCTAACGTAGCTTAATGCCACGTCGAAATCTTGTTTCATTTTGATTCTCTAATTTCTAAGTTCGGTTAAGTTAATTTAAGTTGCCATAATCAGGATTTTATGCTTGTAAAGTTTCATATCTCGCTCTTGGTGGCGGTAGGTCATTGTGCGACTAGTATTCACACCAGTGGCGGATCCAGTGGGGGGTGTTTGGGGTTAAACTACGTGTCAGTCAGTGGCGGACCCACGGCGGGTATTTTATAATGACGCATATGTATGTATAATATGGCGTCTATGTATTAAAACACCCCCCGTGGTTCCGCCACTGACTGACACGTAGTTTAACCCCCAAAAGCCCTCCGCTGGATCCGCCACTGATTCACACGGTAAGGTTGCGAGTCTTACCTCATTCCTTTTGTATAAGATGACAAGAGGATGATGAGGTGGAATCATCTCAGCACTTTCATCCCGGATTAGTCGCATTTTTGCAGGGTATATACTAATATACACATGCATGCTCATATAATTTGTACTCAAAAGTGAGTACAAAATCAATACCGGCTGATTACTTTAAAATGTTTACATATGCTAGGTTTTGTTTTCATGATAGATACACACATTTTGTCGTATTGCTTTTTGCTCTTGTTGTTTTTCATTTGCTTAGTAAACTTCATCATCAGATTTTGTTGCTACGCCTTAATTTTAACATTCTAAGGAATTGTTATTCAGTTTGGCAAATAAAATAAACATAATAATGATGTTTGGAATGAAAATAAACGCATTGATAATCGAGCAGATGATCATATTCAAGAGAGATAATGAAGTTAAGGTGATCATGATCATGAAACTTACATGAGCTATAAGAATGCCTAAACAGAAGACGATTTGTTTGCTAGAACTTGCTGAACACTTGGTCTCTTACAAGATATACAACAACTGCCATGTAATGCAGCGAAAATTGGGTTCAGGATTTGTGGTGGTAAATAGACTCCGCCGCCGAGCATTGTAGGTAGTTCATCTTACCACAACCCGCAACAAGCCTAACAGTAGGGAAGGATCTTTTCTATGATCGTTTGGAGCGCACCTACGAACGCTGTCACGATATCAAAATCGTGTTAGGCGAATTCAGTGCTAGGGTGGACGAGTGAGGGCTATTTGGTTCCAGCGTCGAAAATTTGGCATCCGTTAACGGACTGACGCTGACCGTCTTCGCCAGCACTAGACTTCAGCATAAAAGAATAAACCAGGTAGTGTGGCTGACTCTAGATCGAATGATTATAAACCAAATCGAACATCTTATAATAGACAGAACACAAGACTGTAGTGCTTTATATGTACGTACATATGTAAGATTCGAGGGCCAACCATTGACCCGGATCACTATCTCATTGTAGCTTGTGAACAATCTAGTTTTTATATTGCAAAATATTATATTAATTTAACTTTTATATCTTCTTCAAATTCTCAGGTAGCGTTTTATTATTTCTGATAAGATTCTAATTAAAAAGTGCTCTTATCATTTGTGCAGAAGCAGAATATGCAAATGTTTTAACCAGATCAGCATGAGCAAACTGAATATGACCGCTTTAACCCAGACACGTTTTGTTTACTTGGCATAATCTGACTATGGATCTACACCGGTTTTTATTTCTTAAGTTTTATCATCCCCTCAAATGCTAAAAATTACTCATATGAGCACGCAGACAGATCATGATTTAATAGCATGATCATGTTCGCCCCAAAAAAAAGGAAGTAAAATTGTATGTCATGTTCAGGAATCAAATATATTTTCATAAACAATTGAGTATTAACAAAACAATTTTTTGGTGAATATTTATGTATGTATGTATGTACATATCCGAAAGTTTTCAACAAAATTCGCCACAGTCAATATTTATGTTTTGCCATGGAATCCTCACTCCCTTGCGCTGACTTTTTCTCTTCTCCTAGGTTGGAGACTGCAATGTTTTGGAATTTTCGAGTTAATTTTTAGGGGATTTCCTTTACAAACCTAAATACATGCATACATATGTTTATATATAAATATGTACATACATATGCATATTTCTTTACAATTTTTAACAGCCTTGTTGTTGTTTTCAACATTTTCAAAAATTTCATTTGTTTGGTATTTTTATTTATGTTTCATTCTTATGTAAACCGCACAATTCGAGGAAAAATTATAACTTTTACGATTTGTTTTGCAATTTTTGTGCAAACTAGAAATGTGCGAAAAAATATTTATGTCAAGTCTTTGAAACTGGACATAAGTTAGTTATTTGAAATCTCAACATAATTTATGGCAATTAAAAAAAGTTTAAAATGTTTTGGTAATTAAAAAAACATAATTTTTCGATCATATATAAACTGAACATACACTTCTGGTAACTTTTAAATCTTCCATTTTTTATACTAGAAGCTTAACGCTGTGTGTGGGAAAGAATTTTTTTGGAACTTTGAAAATTGGGCGTGCATTTTTCGTAATTTAAAATTTGGACATAAATAAATATTGATACAATGAATTTTGATTTTGAATTTTTCTATAATTGAAAAACAAGACATACGGTTTTGTGGTTATTTAAAAACTGAACATAAATTTTTGGTAATTTAAAAGTTGGACATAAATCTCTATTCGTTGCTTAAAACTAATTTTTAGTTATTTGAAAAGTGAACCGGCCCTTGGTCATTTAAAACACAACATTAGCATAAATTAGACATTTGAATCTTGGACATAAATTTTTAACAGTTTTAAAGCGGAATTTTTTTTATTTTAAGAACTTGCAGTAATTTTTTGGAAATTCAACGTAAATTTTTGGTCATTAAAAAATTGGACATAAATTATTATTCGTTCGAGAATTTAATATAATTGTTTGATCATATAAAAACAATACATAAACTTATGGACATTTAAAGAGTGGTCATCAATTTTAGTTATTTAAAAATTGAGCATTTTTGTCATTTGAATACCTGTCATAATTTTTTGTAAATTTAAGAATTAGATGAAGTTTTAGTAGCTCACAAGTGAATATACATTTTTGCTCGCTGCAAAAATGGACTTAAATATTTCATCTTTTGAAAACTAGACAAAATTAATTGGTAATGTGATAATTTGTCTTATTTTTTTTAGTTGACTTATTTTTTGTTTTCTTTTTTTGAAAAACTTCGAACTGGACATAAATTTTTGGTGATTCAAAAAGGAACATAAGTAACAAGAGACATTAAATAAAGGAACATAAATAAAATAGGCTTATTTTTTTGTTTAAAAAAACATGACATAATTTTTTGGAAGCTAAAAAATTTGACATAAATAATTGGTCAACAGGAAAATTTGTTACATTTTTAATCGTTTAAAAACTGGAAACTTTACTGGAGTTTTTGCAAAAGCTTAAAAAAGAATTATTTCAAATTTTCGCATTGAATAAAAATTATAATGGTTGAAATTGCAAAGAATGTATTTCGAGTTTCTTCATACGAAAATAATATGTCTCATTTTTGAATAGCTAAACATTTATGCCCAGATTTTAGATTACTAAAGATTATATCTAGATTTCGAGTTACCAAAAATGTGCGTCCAATTTATATTTTAAAGCTTTCATATATGAACATACCAGCATATCCATACATACATAGTATTACATACATAAGTAAGATGTACGTCTTAAAACACATCACTGTTTATGTTTTGCCGCATCAGAAGCCGCCAGCTCACAATCAGACCGCCTAAGCGCTTCATATTGTCACTTCTATTGCACATAATTAGCCATTTTCAGCTTTTGGCTTTGTCAACTAAGCCCAAAAACACATTAAATATAGTCACAATAATAATGCAACGCTTGAGTGCAATTACAGCTGTGACTACAACAGCAACAATAATAATGCGATGCCTACACTATTAATAACAACTCAGCTGCCTAGCCAGTCAGTTAGCCAAGCAGCCAATCGTCTCTTCGTCATAGCAATAATACCCGTAGAAGAAATACTAAATGAAATATTTTGTTGGTTCGTCCGCATACGCGGCGCCGCTAATGGTAAACTTGCACTCGATCAGGTCTTTTAATGGCTACAAATAAAATACTTTTGCGCACTTAGAGAAAGTGCAAACAGTGGAAACTACATACGTGGTGGGCCGTGGATGGCCGGAAAGACCAATAAGCAACTAAAGAGCCTAGTATTGGTAGTTCTGCCACTTCTTCGCTGGTTGCATGTAACTACAAAGATGTACGGATATGTAATGTACGAGTAGATATCACTTTACCCGCAAGCGGGATTTCGTGGTGTTACAGGTTGATATCAGCAGGCAGCTGACGATGCTTTGCAAGATTCGTTTATACACTAAAAGCGTATATACTTATGTGTGCGCCCAACTGATTGAACGCCTGTCTGCTGCATTTCCCAGCGCGCTGCTTACCTCCTTCCAATTCCTTTCCACTTTACTCATCCCCGCTTTACTCATGTTTATTTATGTGCGATTGTCTTTTCTAACGAGCCGCGAAAGCAGGCGCTTAGCTAACAAAAACATCGACAGCAACAAGAGCAACAATAACAGCAACAGCAACAATAACAGCAACAGCAACAATAACAGCAACAGCAACAACAACAACAACAGCAGCTATAAATTTTGCCTCAAGTTGCATTCGCATTCGCACAATTGTCATCTGTGGTCTATTAAAATTATCTGTCTCACTGATTGCATTTTATAGTAAATTTGCTTCATCTGCTTCAAATGCTTTTTTGCTTTGTTTTTGCTTTTAGTATTTATGCCAGACTTAAATGAGGCGACAAATGTTGGCATTTTTCGAACGTTGTGTATTGGATGAGCTCTCAGCTGCATGCGAGTTAATTAAAAGTGTTTAACTAGCAATCTTAATGGGAATATTTCACAAGTGAATGAAGGCACACATACCAGTATATACCCTGCAGTGAAAAATTATCAATTGTTAAAACTAACCAACTTATAGTTAGCTTTTTCGCGAGATTTCGATTAATACCTCACTTTTAATTAGCTATGACAAAACCACTTAAAGTGAATTGTAAAGTCGTGCAGGAGTCATGCAGACGCAATCGGGAGTTGGTTTTCTTTACAAGTTTCTATTAAATATCCTCATACAAAAATTACTTTCAATACACTTTTTTTCTGAACTTCGCAGATTCTTTTTCATATTCAGGACAAATAAAAGGAAGATCGAAATTTTATACTATCATTTTGAAGTTATGTCTGACGGTGTTCGAATATGGGGCCACCCAGAGCAGAATATGTAAACAAATATGAAATGTAATAAAATAAAGTAAATAAATAAGTAAATAAAAAAGTAAAAGAACAAAAAAAATATTTTGTTTTTCTTATTGATATTTTATGTCCAAAAGTGGTTAGTTACAAGTTAGTTGACATGTAATGCAGAGGTATCCAGGTCTGACTTTTTTGCGGCCATCGCTCCACAAAAGTAGTTAGCCTTTTTCGAACAAAATACACAGTTAATAGTTAGCACTAGTGTTCGCGTAAACAGACTAAAGTTAGGTATAAGCTAACGTCACTCCCTGCAGGGTACTTACTTACATATGAGTGCATTTGTGTGAATGAGCCATAAAATGCGGATGAAAGTGCAATGAAAAGCCGATGAAGTATTGAAGCTTTCCAAATATTTAGGTCACTGTAGCTCAGGGAGCTCTACTTTGGATTAGTGGAAAGTATAAGGGGTCAATCCATGTCAAATTAATCAATATTTGGCATCAACCATTTTTGATTCTGTTTAGTATCATCATATAGCATAGTTCTTCCCAAAAAAAGATTTTTTTTCGAAAGGTTGAAATTTCAATATTTTACGGATTTTGCAGTTTTTAATACCTCAAAAACTATTGAAACTACAAAGATTGCATTTTTTATACCTCAAAAACCATCGAAATTACGAAGATGGTTCTGGTCTTGTTTTAAAGATGATATTTGGGGCTATATTAAAAATATAAAAATACAGAATTTTGAAGTTTAAAAAATAGTAAAAGCAAAAAAACTTATATACATATTTGACTAAATTCTTTTTTATATACTATCCTGAAATTTTCAAAAAGTTGTTTTTTAAAAGGTATAAAAGTTGTTAAACTGTGAAAAAATATTAAAAACTATGTTAAAAACAAATTCAAATTAAATAAAAATTGGTTAACATAATTTTATTTATAGTTTGGAAAAAAACGTTTCAAAGTTCAAAATTTATATATTTAAATAAAAAACAACTTCTTGATAATTTCAGGATTGTTTAAGATCAGTTGGAGGCATTTGATAAACAAAATTTAGTAAAAGACATTTAAAAGTTTTTGCTTTTACGATTTTTTCGAATTTTAATATATTTCTGGAATTGTGAAATTAAGTATTTTGCATAAATTTCGAAATAAAAAATTTATTTTCGTTATATGATAAAATCAAAGTTCTGACCAAATTTCAAACAAATCAAGTGTGGTCGATTCCAAAAATTGATCGATTTGAAGGGATTGACCCATAGGTAAGGCTGCGTTAGGTTACGTTGCGAAGCGCTGACTATAGCTGATAACTAGCTGTGTAAAAAGTGTTTATTGAAAATGATTATTTGAATGATCTACATTCAGATGCAACTGAACTGAACAATCGCTAGGATAGCTGGCGCTATAAAAGTCACTATGCTTGTAGAAGTCTTTCTAAGTATGCCTGTTACAGAAGTGTGGGCCTACTAAATGCTGGTTCCAATCCATATGAAACCTTTTGGTTACGTTAGAAAATGGCAAAGTTTTAATAGTCCCGCTCCTACATCCAATATGTATATTATTTATAAAGGCCTATTCACGCCCGCAGCGTTGGCCACCTTGTCTTGTAGACAGTAAACCGCCTATCATATGAAAAGCTACACATAGTTTTGTTTTGTATTACGCTTAGGACCAGCTACGTAAAAGCGGTTTCCAATGAAAACGAATCGGATGCCTCGGACGATGCCATAAGAGACGAGGCGAGGGCTATAAAATGTTCAGACCAGCGCCATCCAGAAAGTGCATTGGACGCATAGCGATGTCTAATAAAGCAGCCACGACAAGGAGCTCAAATTTGGTATCGGATTTGTTATAGACATCCTCATGGTCGGTGAGCAATTTTCCATAATTCGTATCAGGCATGGCTTTTCACGATGCTTTCTATTAGCGCATGGAATGCGCTTATGAGCGCTGTCCGGGACACGATATTAACTTGCACTGAGCGGCTTCAACGCCAAGTTGATCCTTTTCGCAAGCTATTGGGCCTTATAAGCAATCCTTTTCCAATAGCTTGAGGCTGATCTACTTTGTCGGAAGCCAAAAATTATAGTCTCTAGCCCACGGATCCAGCACGAGTCGACGTAGTACATCAACAAAAATCTTAGAGAATGTCAATAAACTCGATTCCAACAAATGCAAGATATGACCATCATATCTTGCCTACCAGGAGTCGGGTGGGAAAATTACCAAATTTAGCTAAATAACGTCTGCATTATATATCAAGCTCAGATGTTTGCTATCAGCAAATCAGAAATGCAAAATAAGCCGCACAGACATTTTATTTCGATCAGTTTAAATCTAGCTATGCTAAGTCTCAAATCAAACAGGATGCCTAAAAACCATGGTTACAGAAATACACTGAAAAAATCACTGAGTGTGAATTCCTTCGCAAACTTGACGAATTCATGATACGTCATAAACTAAAGCACCCAGGAAACTGAGAAAAGCTCCCATACGGAACTTAGAAAGAGCCATGATTTAATTAAAATATTTTCTGGTCTACAAACTGCTAGAAACACGACCCATCGCTTCACAACGAAGAGGCTGAAAGACTAGCAAGAGAAGCAGTAGCTACTCGACCAATGGGGCCAGAACGCTTCCACACAGTGGAACCTCATACGATCAGAGAAGAGCTAAGAGCAGAAGTACATCAGCTGGAAGAGCACATTAGAAAAACACGACGACTTACAACTCGAAGACATCTAGGGAACTAATCATCTTCCAAAAGGCAACCCTGAGATTTATAACAGGTCCGGGATACGGTCCCATATGAACACCTTGGGGATCAGTGCAGACGACTCCTATGTTTATTGTGGCACCGCAGCAAAAGCCCCACTGCAACTCCTTTTAGAGTCCGATACGAAGACTAACACGCCTTATTAATGGAATTAGAATTGGGGAGTTTAGTAATCACCAATATTGCATTTTTCTAGTAAATAGTTGTGAGCAAAAAAAAACCATTTCTTTTACAAAAAACTTGTACCTGGTCCACTACTTATTTTAAAATAAGTCCATGAGCTCACATCACCAGCAATAGGTCAGTGCCCAAGTGGCTGACTACGTGACTGGCTATGTGACGGTCAAACTATCATTACATACTAACGTAATTCTATTTACATAATCACACCACAGAGGCTGCTGCTGCGGATATTGCGCCGCCACCATTCGGGCAGTTAGCCATTGAGACGTGTCGCTATCTAGCCAGCTAGACAGTCTGAACAAGCGCCTCACTATAGCTGTCCATTCAAACATATATGTACAAATCTGTTTAGTGTAGACTACTGTATACAAATGTGCATTTGTAAATATTTGCATCATTTTGTATTGAAATTTGTATGCAAACATGGATTTCTCTACAAATATTTATACGAAGTTTTTGCGAATGAAAACAAGAGCATGCGAAAAACTTAAAGCCTAAGGACAAAGATGCAAAGGAGCGCGGAGATATACTATGAAAAGTGTGCAAAAACAACGAAATTAATTGCAATGCTAATGTTTGGGCACGTTTTGGCTTTTTGTCTTTTGTTTTTTGTTAATTTTGGTTTTATTTACATTTCTTTATAGCATTTTTGTGTTTTGTTTTAGGATCTTCGTTTTTTCAGCTCCGGCTGCATTATCAGTGTTGTATATCCCAAAAATTCCAAAACATCGCTAGGCAAACATCAGCAAAAGAAGTTCTGTCGAAGCATAAATATTTTCCAGCTCACTTTGGTGAAAAAAAAACTGAAGTGAGCTGATCAAAAGCACAGAAGTGTAGGAGAGATAGCGCAGAGGTGATGAAGAAGGTGATGAAGTTCATATGAGTTCCAGCCTATTACCGAGAACTGTAAGGTCGATGAACTGGAAAGAGAGGGCACTATTGCAGAGTTTTCGCCAGATAAAGAGACTGTAGGTGGGCCGCTGACTACAATTGGTCTGCTATTTGAAAAATCGGCGCCTAGTCAACTTAAATTGCACTTTGAGGAAACCTTTAAATGCAAGGTCGCTAAGTCCTTCTAGCCATGGATAGATCGAAAGCGGTCTAAGGAGCTGTTAAAAACTAACACAATTGGAATCCATGAGGTATAGTTAAAGTTCTCCTTTAAACGAACTCTTACAGCTGGTATGGGATAAATTCAGCATATCTTCATCTAAGCTATCCAGCTTACGTGAGCGTGAGGGAGCATTCACTCAGAACGCCGAGCGGCGCCAAGTGAAGCAAGGTAGAACGAAACGAAGCTGCTGGTTTTCACACTAAACGAAGAAGTGTACAGATTTTTTCATGGAATCGGCTAAAATCAAAAAAAGCTTTGCTTTCAGCTCAAAAACGCCTCTGTAAAAGCAGCATATATGAATACTTCCATACATGTAGCTTAGCCAGGCTCGTCCTCGATTCCTGTGTGAACGTATCCTTAGGGTCTTTTCAACTTCGGGAATAGATATTTTATATTTTTATTCTATGTATTTGGAGATATCTAGAAATTTTCATTGCTGTTTTGTTAAGCTTTTGGTTGGATTTTTTGGGACCCTCCGGGATTTTCTTGGGACTTTTTCGAAGTTCTTAGTACTTTTTAGATACCTTTCCAGATTTGGTAACTTGTGGCGTTTTCTCGGTACCCTTTGGAAGGTTTAGCGATTTCTTAGCACCATCCGGAAATTTTTGGGATCTTCTCAGAACTCTTTGGCAATCCTAAAAATTTTTTTATGTAATTTTCGGAGTGTTTGGACTCTCCGGGTGTTTCTTCGGACTATTTGAAGCTCTTCAGGATTTTTAGGTACCTTCTAGGATTTTTTGGGGATTCTTTGAAACACTTTAGGATTTTTGGGAACCTTCGGGATTTTTCCGGGGACATTCAGGATTTCTTTGGAATTTTCGATGGGAACTCTTCACAATTTGGGACTGGTTGAGACTCTGCAGGATTTTTAGGTCCCTATCGGTATTTCTTGTGACTTTTCATACTTTATTCGATACTTTTCGAGATTTCTAGAATCTTTAATTTGAACGATACATTAAAATTTTTGACGCTTATATTAATGAATTTCTAAATATTAAGAAGCAAAAAATACTCGGATTTTCTTTCTCAATATAATTATTAGAATCCTGTAATCAATTAAGCTTTTTCGCTTTTTATTGTAAAACAATTACAAGGAATGGTCAAATTTGCAAAGCGGTCGCTCAGTGTTTAAACAAATTAAAGATTCAATTAGTTTGTTTAACAACAGCCCGATCAATCGTGATTTTCAAAGCGAACTTTCGCGATTTCCTCCAACTTAGCAGCCAACTTCTATAGCCAGAATAAGTTTCTAATTAACTTCCAAACGATCGCTATCATGAGTCATGTTTTGAGTTTAGGGCGATCATTCATCGTTTGAAGATACATACATACGTATGCACATTAGGGTGGTCTAAAAACAGTAAAGTCGGAATTGTATTGCTCTCACCCCCTACGATTGTTCTATATCGAAAAAAGGATACCCCTATTTCTTTATTTCGAAATCAAAAACTATTTAGAGGTCGCAAACAGCGCTCAAAATTTTCCATTTATTTTTATATGGCAAAAATAAATTTTTTCGTACAAATGGTATAGATTTCTTGAAAGTCAATATTTTGCGATCGGAAAACTTTGGTCTCTTCAGAAGACTTTCAATAATAAGACGCAAGTGTTTATTTAACCATTTTTTAGTACTAACGATTTTTTATTGGTCGCCCCATTGCATTTTTCGGGGTTTTGTGGGTTTTTGGTGGACCTATAAACTATAGTTGCGATGAAAAATTGGTTATATAAACAATTGGGTAATATTATTGGGAATCTCCTGCAGATAAGCAGAGTTCACTGGTGGAAAAATATTGATTTTTGACTATTCTATACCATTTCTACGAAAAGTTGTTTTTTCCCCTATATAAAATACATGGAGAACTTTGGGCGCTTGAGCGACCTCTAAATATATTTTGATTTCAAAATAATAAAATAAGGGTCTATTTTTTCGGTATAGAAAAATCCCTGGGGCTGAGAGCATAAAAATTCCGACTTTACTTTTTCACGTGCATTTTTGGACCACACTAATGTACATTCAAAGAGTTCAACACACGCCACCTACGCAATTTATATGTATAAACAAGAAAGGAGAGAACAAAAACAAAACGCAAACGCCTTTTTGTTGCTTATTAGAAGATACACCCAATCAGCGCACGATCGTGAACATAAATAAGCTAATTATTTTCTCTGATTTTTCGCTTAAAATGAATCATACGGGCAATTTTCACAATTCTAATTGTATTTGTTGCTTGCTGCCTGCCGGCTCCAATAAACATTAGCTCAGCATGCGAGCGAGCAGCAAGCAGCGACAGATGTAGGGAAGCGTGCAAATCATATACATAGATATGTACGTGTAAACTATAAATATTAGTTATAATTAGTCTGCGTTTACTCACCCACAGTCTTGATTATTTGAAAATCATCCAGATGATATTTTCGCACACCTTTCGCCGTTTCGACGCTGCTGCTGTCATCTGTCTCATCATCATCATCACCCTCATCGTCAGTCTCATTTCCATCATCCACCTCATCGGGATCATCCTCTTCCTCCTCTTCGGGATCGTCATCCTCTTCATCGAGCTCTTCACCATCATCATCCTCTTCTTCCGCTTCATCATCCTCCTCTTCGTGTATATCATTATTTTTGCGCGCTTGTCGTCGCGCCTCATCATCCAGCACGTGTTTAGGTACCTCCTCCTCTTCGGTCTCCTCACTGCAATCTGATTCTAATGGATCTGAAGATTCACTGGAGCCAACACTGTGCGAACCGCCGCCGCCACAACTTTTGCCATTTCCTGGGCCATTTAGCTGCGCACCGCCAAGTTTCAGTGTGTATGTGGCTTCGTTAGTGGGTTTTTTGTCGAAAAACATTGTTGTGTTGGGCGCCATTTTGTTGCTGGAACTGGGTCCCAAATTTCGGAGGCGCGTGTATGTGGTGGCCGCGGACATGTTGGTGTGGTTGCGTGGGGGCGGGTGGTAGTATGTGTGTGGATGTGGATGTATTTATGGGAGATTGCGTCCGATTGCGGCGCTCAGTGACTGAAAAAGATGAGGCAAAATTCGTATAATAAAATTACTAAATATTTACAAAAAATTAAATTTGGTAATAAATCAAATCAACTAAAAATTAAATATATATGCTTGAAACCTTATGTATGTACTAAAAATCGTAGATAGGCACTAAAATTCAAAATTTACAAAAACTTTTAGTAGTGTTTTATGCTCAATTACACTAACAAATCTAAAACACATTTGATGAAATGAAATTAACTCGAAAGTAAATCCACTAAAAATTAAATCTTTACTAAAAACCTAACTGACAAATATTCATGACTAGTAAAAGAACACATAAGTACTAAAAAAGTAAACTGTCGAAAACTGAAATAATCTAAAAATCAAGTCTATGTATACAAATAAAGTGTACTAATAATCGTTTACTAAAAATTGTTGGTAATGAAGTTAAAAATGGTAAAATTTAGACACGCCAATATACTAGAGCCCCAAAAACCTCTAAAGGTTTATTTGCTAAACATTAAATAAATTAATCCACCAAACATAAAATGTACCAAAAATCACAGGTACTAAAAATCAAAATGCTTGGTATTATATTAATGTACTAAGAATCAAATGGAGAAAAAAATCCCAATGTACTAGAAATAAAATGCACTTAAAGTCACAGGTAGATTAAATCAAACTTGCTAAAACTCAGACTGACTGAAATTAAAAGACACCAACAATTAGATTGGGTGCATGGAATAATAAATTACGGTTTGTTTTTCAACAAAATATTTCGTAGAAATGTCCTCCAGCTCTAGAGAAGTATTTGTTTTAAATTATTAGATGGCCACAAACCACAAAAATTTAAATTTAATTATGTACTTAAAAATGTTAATAGAAGTACCAATAGAAGTAAATTCGTACAAAAAATTTATTATTTAAAATAATTTCAACAGTTTTTGAAATCATGCTGAAAATTTTACTAAAAAGACCTTAGCTGAAGTTATGAGTAGAAAATATAATTGCAAAAACTTTTTAAACTTTGTACAAAAACTTCTGTACTAAAATTTGGTTGCGCAAAGTCTGCGTAGGCTAATTAATAATTATTAAAAAAAAAAACATATGTTCTAAATTTTTCAAAAATAATAGAAATTAAGTTATAAAATTTAATACTCCAAACAACTTTGTCAACTAGGCACTAAAAATTTCTTGTAAAGTTATGCTTCCAAAATGATTATACAATTTTCTGAATTTAGTGCTATGTAGTTCTTTCTAATTCAAAAGTTTTCACTATTAAGATTTTTAACGTAAAATCTCATTCTAAAGTTATGTCTTAAAATGTGTTCATATTTGCAAAACACATTTTCAACTTTGCACTAAAATATCTTCAATAAAATTTTGTTCTAAGAGGTTTGTGATAAATTGCTGAATTTTATAGATACTAAAAATTTTCCACATTATTGATATTCATTGATATTCATCAATGCTTGCAAAAACTTGGTGAATTCGATAAAAAAAATTATTTTCAAAAATATGTTTTTATGATTAACATTTAACTAAAAGTTGAACAACATTTGAGTTATATATGTACTAAAAGTTCCATGTAAAACTATGCTTCCTAAATTATTATAAAATTTTCTGGATTTAGTACTAATAAGTTTCAATTCAAATTATGTTCCAAAAGTTTGTTTAAATCTTCTTGAAAGCGACACCATAAATTCTCCTTCTGAAATTATGCTTTAAAGTATGTACTTCCAAAACTTCTTGCTAATATAATCCTCTAAAAAAATTTTAAATTTATTTGACTTGAATACAAAACTCTAATACGCATTTAAAGTTCTAAAATAATTTCGAAAACATGTTAATTCGATTCCAAAGGAAAAAATAAAGTTAAAATATTCGAAATTTTTTTTTAAAATGACTTGAAATTATGTAAGTTTTAATGTTGAAATTTTAGCTTAGAATTTACAAATCTTTTTAAATTATGATTTTGAAATGATTATAAATTTACCTCTAGTTATGTTATAAAATGTCTTTTTTAACTTTTTAAATTTTTTTACTAAACTTCAAGTAAAATTATATTCTAAAAATTTTTTTTAAATCTAGATTTTCTAGTTTGAAAGAGTCTGACAACTTTTTAGTTGTTTGCTAAAAAAAAGTGTAAAAGTTTCGAATTCAATACGTTACTAGTTACGGCCTTATAAAATTATGTTTTGCAACATTTTTAAAATTTGTTGGAAATTTGTGCTAAAATTACCATTCTAAAATTATGTTATAAAAGATGTATGCACGAAACTGTTTTGAATTTTGAATTATACCAAAAATGTGCAATTTTAAGTTTGCATTAATTTATAAAAAGAATGTATTCTACTCAAAAGTTTATTAAAATATATGACCTAATCTTGTTATAAATTTTTCGAATTTTTGGTAAAAATATGGTCACATATTTGTAAAAAAAAATTTTGGCGTTGTGCTGAAAATTTTCTCTTAAAAAATATTCCAAAACAATTCTTCGAGCATATACCAAATATCCAAATTTTTTAGCTGGACATTGAATAGCGCTCAGATATGTTTCTATTAAAAAAAATGTATGAAACAAATGATACAAACACATTAAGGTTGTCTTTAAATATCAACACCATTGACACCGCTTTATTTTGTTCTACGCACAAAATCTAAACAGTCACGAACTTAAAAAACAAAAAAAAACTTTGGGTTTGGTATCTGAGTTTCGATTTTTTTTTAATCGCAAAAATTCCATAAAATTTTTACTTTGACCAGCTGTTCCAACGCTTCTAAATCTAACCCAAAAAATCCCAATTCATTAGGTTTTTGCCTTATTTTGCTCTTTAATAGAATATTCAGTATTCAATCAGTATACAGAGCAAGCGAAATTCCAACAAAGCCAAGTAAATGACTGCAAGCAGAATAAAGTATAAAAATAATTACAATTTCCATTTGCTATTTCCAATTTAAATATCGATTTCCGATAACATTTTCATACAGGCAATTGTTTGCCAAAATTAGGTCGATATGAAAGCCAGTGCAAAGGGCAAAACGCCTGTCAGTCAAGTCGACAATTGTGTATTTGATGAGTTATTTTGCCTTGTAAGCAAACGGTTAAGGCTGAGAATGCATTTTCCATTTTCAATAAACAGCGAAAATCCATTTCTATATCCATACACTATAGTAAAACCTTATTGACATTTTATATACTCACTGACTGTGAGCTTATTGTGAATATTTTTTTGTTTAATTTCACCATCAACCTTAATTTCACAGCATTGTGTTCATGTGACCTAATGACATAATAAATTTTTTCAATTAACCCCATCAATAGTGGCACTCAGCAGACAAGTGTGCATACATATGCATGTATGTATGTCTGACGATATCTATGGATGTGTAGTCTATAGTAGTACATAGTAGTAAAAGCGCATTCACATCTTCTTAGACTTTGTTGAAAAATTGCTACAAACTCCGCCTTACGCAATTCAGTCGCCCCATATGGAGCTCACAATTATTATTCTGCTATCACCCACATATTCATATGCAAACGTACATACCCACACCCTTTCACATCCATCCCTACATACATATTTATGTATGCATGTCTACTTCATTTTTTTTATATTTGCAGACAATACTCGTACATATTGTAAATGGTTTTAATAAGTATGTATGAATGTATACACGTGTGTAATGCGTGTTAGTCCATATGTGTCTGTGGCATACTGCCAGTCTATGATTTGTGTCAACAGCACTTGATGCGCTGCCACCATTATTGCCGCCCCCACATCAATCAAGCTGCATTGACGAAAGAAAAATTATGTGTTGCGCACTACACTTGACTGAGCGGAAAAAACAAAATTAATAAAACTTTAATTATTATCCAAGACTATGCATTTTGCTTAAGAAAAAGTCATAAAACAACAAAAATGCATACATTTTTCCAGCATTTTCCTAAGTACCTTCAGATACGGCAAATACCATACCTAAAAGCAGTGCTTTTATTCAGGACTTATAGAATTAGGAAGAAATTCTCATAATTACAAAGTTAGACAGGTTAACAGGCAGTAAAAAACACGTACCGCAATTCTGGGTTTTAGGTTGGAGTCAACGGTGTACAAATGGCGTACGAATGTACCGAATTTTCACACCCAGTCTGTTCTGGATGCAAAAAATTAAACTTAAAGAGAAATATGTTTACGTTTGTGTAATATACTAAAAAAATAGGCTTCTGGGAATCGATATTCTACAATATGGTTCGTAGTTGCAAATCGATCTAAGTCCGTGATGGGCACTGCCTTGCCCGCGGTCAAAGCTCTTTTAAGCTTCCTATACATTTTGTGTAGGTGCGTGTAGAGTGAAAGCTCCCTGTGCCCATCGCTGATCTAAGTAATGTTAAAAATGAGGCAGACTCTTCCACGTACCTCAGTAAAGAGGCGATGTTAAATAAAGAAAATCGTATAGTGTCCACCATGAAATGCTAAGGAGATGCCAAAAGCTAAGTATTACAAAATGAAGAGACAGAACGCATGATTATTTAGGAATACTAAGCGGAACTTTGCGAACAAGCTATCTTTTATAGCCCAAAACGATCAGAGAGAGCTTTTATACTGCTCACTTCCATACAAAATTTAAACAACGCAGAGCAGTAATGAGCAATGAGCGCTTTGACTCTGTAGAGGTCACTATAAAACAGCGAGGACCAGGGAGCTTTTACATTGCGGGCGTTTATATAAAATCTATTGGATGCTTTAAAAGCTCCTCCCGCGGAAAACATTTTGTTTGCGACTACTAAAAAAATACATATTTAAAAAGCTTAAAAAATGCTCTGCACGCCTCCGACTTTTGCCCATTACCGATATAAAGCTTTAGAAAGTTCCTCGAATAGGCTATGTTTGGTTTTGACGGGTATAGCCCAATAATACTCTACCTATAAGATGCTGAGAAGGAAATAATAAAGCTAATCGCCACCTTTTTTGAGTCAAGATTTACTAGCGGGGGTTGAGTTTTATAAAAAGTTGAGAAATATAAAATGCAATTTAATCAAATGATTTCTCCATACCTTCAAGGCAGTGATGGCCAAAGAATTTTTTATGCACCCGGATTGGTCAGAGAGAGAGCTTTTTCTCTGTGCCACGTCTATTTAAAACTTTAATTTTGAATTAGCGACGATCAAATAGAGCTTTTGGTCTGCGAGAATCCATATAACAATTTGCAAAAGGCTTTAAAAAAGCATATGCAGTGGACATATCAAATGAAATCTCTCCCTCTCGCTGCACAACACAACCTGCACATCCTACAGTGATGATTAGCCCATAGAAAGCTTAGAAAATCTGTACGATTATTTAATAAAGGCAAAAAGGGAGAATTTCTGCCTTGTGCGCGCCCATATCCAAAATCTATTGAGAGCCTTAAAAACTTGTCCCGCAGAATATATTTTGCGTGGTGACTGATATATAGGCGACCACTTCGTAAAAGCTCTCTCCGCAAATTTAGATACGAGTACACATATAAAAATGTTAAGTTCGTTTGTTCGGCAGGTAAAAACGCGAAAACGGTCTGATATATATATTTTTTTTTATTTGTTCGCTGTAAACTCCGGATGGCCTAAAACATAAAAAATAGAAAGTTGCCACATGTTTCAAAAATTTCGACCAATTAAATTGATAAAATAAATTAAAGCTTAATTTATAAATTACTTTTGAGGAGATTGCCCTATGTTTGGAAAGTTTAATGTTGCAGAATAAAATGGTTTAAGAAAGTTTAATTTCTAAATAATTTTTTAGTAATGTTTGAAAAATTTAGTTCAATTAAATTAATAATAAATGAAATAGTAAAATATGGGTATCAAACAAAGGTACATAACATATACATATATATATATATACCATATTCCAAAATATTTTTGAACAGTGTTGCCACTTGTTTTGAAACTTTAATGGTATAATCAGTTTTGCTATCTATTAGCTTTATTACAAGGTGAGGCCGTGCACCTTCAGTGACTTATGCTGGATTTCCACTAGGCATTAAACGGCAAAAATGACAAGTGACAAAGTTAAAAAATAGTCATTAAGTTCATTTCCACACGGTGTTTTTTTTAAATGGCAGAAATTTTTTGTCATTTCAATGCCTAGTGGAAATTCGGCATTATATACAGTCTAAAGTTATTTGTGCCCTATGGAACTTTTCCATAAGCTCTCTGAGAATTGCAGGTATGCGTGTTAGCCAAAGCGCCTTTCCTTCTTTATACTTACATTATTTTCCAGGCAAGTTATCTATTAAAAAAAAGGAGTTTGCTGTTTTCTCATTCACCTTACTTACTTTTATGAACTTAGGAAAAGTAGCCTTGCGACCTCCTATTATAGCACTCACAACTTGCCACTAAAACCGCGATGACACAATGGTCAATTAAATATAGAAAAATCTACGCTCAATACACGTCCAGGTAATTTAATTCTCCCATATATCAGGAGGTAAGTAAATAAGTGTCGGATACCTTTGCTGACCATCGCCAATTGTGGCATAAAAGAGCATTTTACAATGACAGGCGAAGCAACAACAGCGAGTGCCCTCGGCAAAAGTGGGGCATGAGCTAATGCATTTTTCTAGTTAATTGCTACAAGATCAACCATGTCAACATTAAAATGAAATAAAACATACATATTTATACATGCAGTGTTATAAAAACAGGCGATAAACAAATAATAAAATGTGGGTGCATGCAGAATGGCAATTTAAGTGAATAAACTTAATAAAATTACATAAGAGTAGTACACGTATATACATAGGTGTAAATTATGCGATGCAGCTTTATGTATTTATACATACACATATGTATGTGCAATCATACATGAGTGAAGGTGCATTAACATACATATACCTACATATGGATATGCACCTATGACAGTTCAATAGATAGTCATATGAAGGCGTGTTCGTATATGTGTGAAAAACACTTGCTCGCGAGCTAATGCAATAATATCCGTTGTTGAGTGAAAAAATTATATTGGCAGTTATAACTTTTCAAATTTGTTTTTTTTTTGTGCGCTACAAAAGCTGGCAAGGCCGCGCAGGCTTTTGCGGTTTTCTGTTTTACTTGCTTATATTTTTCATAATTTTTTCCCCATTTTGAGGCACTTTCAATTTTTGTTTAATGTATTATCTTCCACCGCATTTTCATTAAAATTTATTTCGCTCAAATGCATTTATGTATGCACATACATTCTTTTACCCAGTACTTTCAATTAGATTTGCTGTTTCACGCTTCTTTTATTTATAATAATTGCACTTTCACTTATCTACGCAAGATCACTTTCGACAAGAGCAAGCATTTTGCTTTTTTTTCATTTTACCTGTTGCTCATTTCATTGCCTGCTTTTTTTTGGTTTTGTTCTTTGCTTGCGCAAATCTCAAAGTGAAATGTGAAAAGTCAGAAATGGAAATGAGTACATAACTCAGTGATTATGGGCCGTAGCGACGGACGGATTAGACAAAGTAGTCTACATACTGCCTCACCGACGCATCGCCGATCTTCGACGCAAACATTCACACACACTTCTGAGCTGATTGATGTACGCTCCTCGAATGGATCTGGAAAGCTCTTAGGTTTTTGTTTTGATGCTGAAATGATCTAGGATGGGCGGGGGAGGTGCATGTGTTGTGGTGATTATCAATTTTCACCTAACAAATAAATCGACACTTATTCCCGGCATTCAAATATCGGGGAAACAAACACAAAAATCTACACAAAAATGTGCCAGCCAGAAAAAAAGGTAGGAAATTTGAATGGAAATTTCAAAAAAAAAAAACGGAAAAGTTTTTTTAATATAAATTTAGATTTTTTAGCACACTTGTGTTTTTAAAAATATTGTAAAGCGAGCTGTTTATTGTAGAATTTTAAAGGGTATAGACATGAATGAAAAACGCTAGACCGGAAGCTATTATTAGAATTAGCAAGTTAGTGAAAAAAGTTTAACAGATTTAGTGTATGTTCGCATGAGGAAAAACTCGGTTGTTTGAATAACAAACCTATAGGCAATTGAGAAATCTGAGAGCGGTTATGTTGAAAATATTTTCTTCTTGCAAGAAAAGTAGTTAATATTATTTTTCGTTTAATTTTTGCTTTATATTGAAAAGTAAAGTGAAAGTCAATCAATAATCATTATTTTAAGATAAACATTTTTCGAGTCATCTATAATTATTATTCAAGGCTTTATATTATAAAAGTCCTATCATAATAATTATCAGAGAGATAAATATTTTTAAGTCTTCAAAGACTTTTATTTTAAGACTTATATTAAAAGGTTTTTTCATAATAATTATGAGCGCGAAAAAAATTTTTAAGTTTTAAAAGACGAGACCCGTTCGGGAATAGTTGGGGAGTAGTTTGGGACCAATTGGGGCTTTGTTTGGGACCCGTCCGGGACTATATACAAAATTTTTTCACACTCATAATTATTATCAAAAGACTTTTATAATATAAGTTTCTAAATAAAAGTCTTTGAAAACTTAAAAATATTTATCTCAATGATAATTATTATGACAAGACCTTTATAATATAAGCCTCAAAATAAAAGTCTTTGAAGATTTAAAAATATTTATCTCGCTGATAATTATTATGAAAAAGCTTTTATTGTATAAATCTTAAAATAATAGTTATCGATGACTTAACAAATTTTTTTCACACATAATTATTATCAAAAGACTTCTATAATTCTTACGAAAATTTTGATGACTTTTTTAAAACTCCACCATGCAAAATTATTATTCTGTGTCACTGGTTTTCAACATTAAGCCAAAGCTTTGAGGGTCAGTTCAAAATTCTGAATATGCTGTTTAAATCCACATAGCACTCGACTGTTTTAATTTACATAGTGCTCGACCGTGTCCTTCAATATTTCCTTGTCACGGAACGGTTGGAGACTAGCTTAAAACTACTACACTTCTACATTTACTCCTACTGTAAAATAGTTTTCAGATCAGGCGATTTGGGAAAGCCGTCAACACCTAAAAATCTAGCCAGCCTCAGTCGAAACATACCTTAAACTAAGCCAAGGCCATACACTAAAAGAACCATCTCGACAGCGCGACATTATGCTGACCCGTCATACGTAAAATACACAAAGATTAGCATCTAGGTTCCTGTAGTAGGTTGGACCTCACCATATACCAACGTTATTTTCCGATAATAACCGGTTCATCTTCCGCACCAGTCTAGTTCGGCACATCGTTAATATCTGTGATTCCAGAAAAGACTTTTCCAATTTGAACGGAGGCGATTATTGGGCGAAGCATAGCATAAGTTGTCAGGTACAGGACTTAGTAGGGCTCATGAGATGCGTTGGTGCAATACTGTCACCTGCCAAATAACCAAATGTATCATGTAGAGACCAGGCAGAGAGGTGTGAAAGTCCTCCATCTCATACAGAGAAGGAAAGCGCTTCGTACGAGTTATGATAGGACCAGTTCTACTTCTTCTTTTACAATAGGGTAGTGCAGATCTTCGGCAGCAATTATTTGAGATATGTTAATGTTTTCTATTAATTTTTTTAAGACAATTGGTACTACGTCACGGAGCGATCTGAGTAAATACTCAATATTTTATATCAATTTAAGATCTTTAAATATTCCCGAAAGTCATTAATAGCAAGACCTTTTCGTTGCCCAGTTCTTGGTGGTCACGCTTTTGATTTCTTGCAATAAAATTATTTTGTTGTGTAAGCATCATTTGAAGCACATTTTCTGGTAATCCTCCAGCGACGTAATCACTTTCTATTGAGTTCCGCTTCGTCCCTAGTACACCCGGCATTCCCTACCACGAGACTGTTTCCTGAGCATGGAATTCCGGAAAATTTAGAGACTTAAACTCTACCACCTATCCCAGAGAGATCCATCCGTATCATTTCCAAGGCTTCCTAAAATCGGTGTGAGTGTTCGAGATGGGTGGGGCGACATTCATGACAGAGATCTGCCACTTATATAGAAGCTATGAACATGTACATGTTTTCAAGATGTAATAGGATATGAATGTAAATACATTGGCCATTTCGATTAATCAAACTTGACAATCTTGGCCTATCAGATCCTCAGATATATGAGAGCCTAGCGATATTTGTATCAGCGGTTTTGCGGGAGGTATTGTAGATGACTTGAATCTGATTTATGTTATGTACACACACACACAAATGGAGTGTGAAATATTGGTGGTTTAGTACACGCTCACTAACGCAGTCTCAATAAAATAAACTACTTTATAGGACCTTTTCCTACATTTGGAAGTTAGACTGATTAGTCTTTTTTGCGAAAAAAGTACACTTCATAATGCAGCAAGAAACAAGAAGAAATTATATTCATATATACATAGCTTACATCTCTACATTTTCTACATGAATAATTTTTGGTCGTTTTCAGCCTTTAGTGTTTCATTGCTGTTAAGTACTAGATGTTAGTACATATCTATGTAGTAAATAGCATGTTTGTACAAACATTAGCAAGCCATTAATTACTAAATAATATATGTTTTTGTGTAAATTAAACAGCTTGCGAGTAGCCTTCTAGGAAACTGGATCAGTTGTCATTAACACTTCAACAGATGCAAACACAAATAAACTCATCATATGTAGCTTTTGTTTATTTATAAAGGTCTACCACATATTGAGTAAAATATTGTTTTGTGAACAACGATTTCAATGTACATAATTATGGCCTCTTAATTTCATTGTGTAAAAGAAATTTAAAAATGGTTTGCAACCATTAGCGCACACAAGGGGTGGGTTTTGGGGTTCAAACCCCCCCTAAAGCTAATAACCTCAAATACAAACTGTATCTTAAAGCTAAGAATCCAGCTCTCAAGGAAATTATAAGAAATATTTATTATAATTTCTGTTGCTTGAAAAAGCGCTTTGCTTTTGCTGTCAATTTTCATGAGGAAATGAATATACGAGCATTTTTTCTTGAGAGCTGCAAACTGATTTAAGAAATTTTGGTAGAAAATTCCTTTTCCGTTTTTCGTCCGTCGTTTTATATAAATTTTTCGTTTTTCTTGAGAGTTCAGTTAATTTTACCGGTATTCGAAATAGTTTTTAAGGAAAGAACACAACCGACTTCAATTCTTATATTCACATTTAGGGGTACCGTTAATTTCTTCATGATCCCCTTCATCGGATCTCTAAACCAAATTACAGGCCGAACCTTGAGGTACCATCTTTCTACAAAAAAATTGTTATTGAAATCGGTACACGTGGTCCAAAGTTACGTATTCCGGCGAATTGATAACCTCCCCTTTTTTTAAAGTCGGTTAAAAGTGTTTGAGTTCTGTTAATCTTATGTAAATAAAGTGCAGTTTATGAATTTTAAAACGCTTATTTATTTATTACATACTGTACATAAAACTTGCATAAATATATTTTAAAGAGCGTATTATCTGAAGAAAATTTTCAATATTTTCCGGTGATATATCTTCAGAAATATAAAACCCCCCCCTAAAATATATTCCTGGGTGCGCCCCTGTTTGCAACATTTGTGTATTAAATCTTAGATATGTTGAGCTTCATGCTGGCGTGTAAGTTTTTATTTATTTAAACAAATAATTTTTAGCAAAAAAACCGACTTAAAAAAATATATATATATATATTTCCAGATCTACTACCTTTCCGTTGCAAAAAGAAAAGAGAATCGAAATCGGTTGACGTGGTCCAAAGTTATGCGGTTATAAAAAAAAAAAAAAAAAATATTCCGACGAACTGATACCCTTTTTGGAAGTCGGTTAAAAAACATACCTAAAAAATTGCATTTTGGTTACTTTTTTTGCCTTTTATAAAAAGATAATTTTTATTCGTTCTTCTTGTTTTGCATTTTCATATACATACATACATACATACATACATGTGGTACATGTGGTACATTCGTAAAAAGTAATTCAAGGTCAATGGAAAAGCGTTTCGAATTTAAATACATTTTTTTACTGTTCCAAATTCATATTAATCAAAGAAATTCAAAGTATTTTTGATTAATTATTTATTTAGGTATGCAGACTTAGCTCTAATAAAAGATTTTCAGGTCAATAGAACCAATTTTTTATTTTTTATACATATGTGTTTAAAAAAAAAATTGTAGAGCAAGAGTTTGTTTCAATTGGATTGATCAAAAGTAGAGCAAAAAAGTAATTATTTTCTATTTATAATTTTATAGTTCGCCAAGAAGTTCGTCTAACAACATCACCGCTATAAATAAAATTTATTGAAATAATCAAGCGGCAGACGTTTTTGGGGTTAAGCGGCTTTTTATGATTTTTTTGCATTCGCACTGGTTTTCCCATGTGTTGATAGCACTGTATTAATTTTTAGCCGGCTAGTGAAATAATTCATTAAGAACTCTACTACTTAACGACAAAGCAGGGTTTCCGCATGCTTCTAGCACGATGACAAATTTATACTTAAGTCTGGACAAGTTAAAAATTATATTCGCGATAATAAGTACGAATACGTATGTACACATATATAAATTTACATACATACATATGTATGTGGAATATTTACGATTACCAGGGTACGGATTTTTAGGACCTGAAAGCCTATAAAAAAATGCATAATAAAATAGCGAAATAGGCAGGAAAAGGTACTAGAAATCGCAAAAATGGGAAAATAAGACACTAAAAAAGACAAAAACCGAAAAATAATCGAAAAACACATTTATTTTAGGAATGTTTATTTTACAAGTAAAAAGGGAAAAACCAATAACTAGTTTTATTATAAAAAAAATTGTGTACTTTGATTCTTTAACTATTTACTCCTTTCGAGTTTTTGACTCCTAAAGTTTTCTGGCAGAATTTTCATTCGTTTTTCGCGAATAAAAGCCTTGATGTACTAAACGTGGGCTCGACGTGAGAGAATACAAGTTGCGCCCAACTGAAATAGGGAACGTTTAAAACTTTCATATTATCAGGAATAAGAGCTTTTTCCTTGCCCCTTACAATTAAAGGTATAAAAAGCAAAAAGAGGCAAAACAAGGCAACATCAAATTTTTATATATGGAATCACGGAAAGCTAAATCGTGGACATTTTTAATCGAATATACTCTATCTCTTTAGCAGAAAAAAAGACAATTTCCATTAATTCCGTTCCCTGACGATTACTATCCATAACAAATTTTATTGCGTCTCACATTTAAAAACCAAACAAACTTGGCACTACTAATAAAATCTCTAAAAAAAGCATCATAAAAGAAGAAAGCAAACATAAATGAGCTTAAAAATACAAAAAAAAAAATAATCGTTGCAAATCATTTCGGAGCGTACATTAAATAAAATCAAAGCAGAAAAGAACTACATATGAATATATTCTAGGTGATAAATGAAAGAGAAGAAATTGCAAAATTAAAAACCAAAAAAAAAAAAGCTGAAACATAACTTCAAAAAATTAAAATTCATACAAAAAAGAATTAAAACGCTTGCAACCATCAAAGTTGTGAGCTCTCATAAAAGACTTTTACATTTTTTGCGCATAAAAAAAGATTATGATGCAAGGTAGATACATATGTACATAGAAACTCATGAAAACATGTAAAAAAATTGTACTATAAACGAGTCTGCATTATCTTTAATATGGCACGTTATAAAAAAGCTAATAAAAGTGGAAATTCGATAAAATTTTGGCAAGAAGATGAATTGATTAAAAAAATATTTTGTCGAATATCCACGAAAAAAATGCAGAATAAATGAAAAATAAAAGTAGGATATTGATGACTTCTATAAATATGTTTAAGTTTATTGGAACAAAAAAAGTTGTGTGTGGATCGCACGCGTGGCAGAAGTGAAACTTTCTCTTCCTATTACCAGTAGGTATAGTATTTTTCTGAATAATAAGGAACAATCATATTAATCCTAATCTTAGTCTAAATCTTAAGCTTGGTCTTAATCTTAAACTTAATCTCAATCTTAATCTTAATCTTAAACGTAATCCTAATCCTAATCTTAATCCTGGTGTTAATTTTGATCTTAATCTTAGTCTTAATCCTAATATAATCTTAATCTTTACTTTAATCTTAATCTTAATCTTAATCTTTATCTTTACCTTAATCTTAACCCTACTTTAATTCTTAATCAAAATCTCAATCTTAACTTTAATCTCAATCTTATTCTTATGTCTAATCTTAATCTTAATATTAATCTTAAGAATCTTTATCTTAATCTTAATCTTAATCTTAATCTTAATCTTAATCTTAATCCTAATCTTAATCTTAATCCTAATCTTAATCTTAATATTGATCGTAATCTTAATCTTAATCTAAATATTAATGTTAATGTTAATCTTAATCTTAATCCTAGTCTAAAACTTTATCTTGCTTTTAATCTTAACCTTAGTTTTAATCTCAATCTTAATCTTAATCCTAATCTTAATCTTAATGTTATTCTTAATCTTAGACTTAATCTTAATCTTAGTCTTAGCCTTAGTCTTCCTTTCACTTCCTTTTCTCTCTTCTCACGACTTCATGGAACCCGTTTCCAACACATGGTACCTCTTTGGCTGAGTCTCAAAAGAAATCATTTAACCAAATTTAAAGCTTACAAAGTTACTTTCTTCAACTACAGTGTCCTGTAGGCAGGTCTGTAATAAAGCTGAGTTTCTCTTTAGTGAGGTAAATTGTAATATTGTATCTCTCCATTTAATTACCACCAAAATTCATCCGTAATTAGCTTCGTTCTTCTATTTATCTTTCCTGAGCTCTTCCGTTAATCGTGTTTGGAGCCGCTACAAGAAATGGCTCAGATGGTGTGACAGTTAAGGCTGCTGCCTCTCTGGCTAAGCTGTCCGCAACATCGTTTCCCTCTTTTCCTTTATGGCCTGAAACCTAAGGCAGTTGGATATCAATTGCCGTTAAGTTTCTCAATGCACTTCAAGATTAGAGAGGATCTCCATCTGAAAAATTGGTCGAGAATTTCCCCATAAGCACCACTGGGCTAAGGCAAGCCTGAGGACCAAAATACCTTCTTTAATGGCTTCTAGAGTTTCGCCTAGATGTAACCCTCACTTTAAAATAGAGTACAATACAAAAGCTGTATTTTAATTTTTCTCTCGAAAAAAACCTAAATTGCTCATATACGTTTATCTTTATACCCGTACTCCCAGATTATAAATCATTTCCTTTGATAGGCATTGAATTTTAGTTGTTAGGGTAATTCTTGAAACAAAAACTACCATCCCATAGGTCACACTATTGCATGACCAATATTTGGCTGCTAGACGCCTGTACCTTCGTATATTTGCTAATGGTTTCAGCCCGGTAGACTTCGCTGGGATATCGGAAACATGGGAGTATGGGGAACGGAACTGCTTTTACTCCAAGATGTCTGAATTTGATATTCCTTTCGCAGCCAAGACGACTAGTTTTAATGACATTCCGCAATACCACTAGATTTGTCATAATTGGGAAGGGCCTATCTGAGCCGTTCGATACCAAACG
Source organism: Rhagoletis pomonella (assembly GCF_013731165.1). NCBI lineage: Eukaryota > Metazoa > Arthropoda > Insecta > Diptera > Tephritidae > Rhagoletis > Rhagoletis pomonella. Next base: position 38,459,594 of record NW_023458559.1, on the reverse strand, counting down.
ATTTAACTCTTGCGTGTGCTTTCTTTAATCTGAAGCTGGAGCAGATAATGAGAGTCGCAGAGCTGAATCGCTCAGGTACATATTTTTATAAGAGCGTCATTGACTTCACAAAACGCACCTTTTGTTATAAGTACCTTTTCCTAGTTGGATATGGAGCAAGTGTAATGGGTCTGGAGGTGAAAGAAAAGAAGATGCAGTATCTCCTGTCTTCAAACAAATCTTGCACCCAAGACAAGCGAGAATAAGGAACGGCTGACGCAGTTTATTGGACTGGCCCAAAGTCGCTTAGGCGGGTACAGCGCCAAACAAAAGAAGAAGAATATTTTTTGCATTCAAATTTCATAAAAATTTCCACCTATAAGTAAAATTTCAATAAAAATTTTTAATATTTTATTTTTTTTCTTAAATTACAATGGGAAGTGATCAATGACCTTTTGAATCAAAAAGCGTTTCGCGAATTAAAAAGTATAAATTTAATTTTGTCGTAAACATTTCCATATAACACAATAAGTGCCTCAAAAACCATTATGACGCCATAAAATATTGAAGATTAAAAAAACATTAAAACATATGAATTGCGAAATAATTTTACAAAAAATATAGATTTAAAAAATAAAGCTTAAATTTTTGTTTACTTTTTCACTAAAAGCTCAAAAAATCAGCCGAAATTTGGTTAAAAATTATGAAATAACCAGATATATGTTTTGCTTGAAAAATAAATATTAAAAACAGCGTACAAATTTATAAAAAATTGATTTATTTCTTTAATTGCTAATGGTAATGTGCGAAAAATCAATTTAATGGATCTTTTAATAAATTTTCGACAGGCAAAAAGTTTTTTGAATAAAAAATATTTTATCAATACATAAAAATGTAGAAAAAAGAAATCAAACTCACCCGCTTGCGTACAGAAAAACGCAATCAAATTTAAAAATAATCGCTGTGAAGCGTAGAAAAACGACAAATCACTGCTGGAAAGCGATGCTGTGTGATTTAAAAGTTGAAACGATGATTTTTTGCGTTGCTTTACTTTTTTGCTCAGCCAAAAGTTTTTTTGTTGTTTGTTTTAATTTTCCAAATATCTTCTTTTTCAATATTTTTATTTTTTTTGTTGTAAAATTAATTGTTTGTTAGCGCTTTATTGCGTTTTTGCTTATTAAAAATTTTATTGAATATATTTTCTTACACTTTTTGCACTTTTCTTGTTTTTGTTTTTGATTTTTTTTTCTCTTGCTTCTTTTCAAACTTTTCCTTGCTCGCTTTTCGCTTGCTTCTATTGCTGCGCTTGCGAAATTTTTAAAAATAAATATTATTCAAAAAATTTCACAATTTTCAAAAATTAAAAATAAAAATTTTCCGCGCACAAAATGATGTCTGTGTGCGCGCGTGTGTGTATGTCTGATTGAGTACGTAAACCGTAACAGCGCGCGGGTGGCTACTTTGTGCGATTGTGATCCGTTCCGATTCGTTTCGATGCTCCGCTTGTTCGCTATGCGACTGCCTCGTTGGGCGGTTGGCAGACGTTTCGTCTATGAATGTAGCGCGTTATGGAACAATACAATTTTACAAGAGGCTTTTTGTTGTTGTTCTTGTTTTCTGGCTGTTTAGCGACTATGCTTTTACTTGCACTTGCAGAATTTATCACTTCGAGTGGGATGTGACGATGAGTTCTTCCTCACCTGTTGTTGGTTGGGTTTTGTTTTTTCTGCTTCGTATTTTCCAGTTTTCCACTTCCTTGCTTCAATTTTCTATCATCTCTCAACGTCTCCACTTTCTCCGCTGTTTCTTGCTTCATCCACCCCTGCTTTTTTGTTTGCTCTCTAGCTATATATCTATACCTGTGAAAAAAAGAAAGAAGTAAATTTAAAAAGCTTCAAAAATCGTGCAACTGATTTGCCTTTCAGTACGTTTTTGTAATAAAAGTTTAAGCGAAATGTTCAAATTTTCACACAAATTTGTGTTTGCAATTTGCAAGCTAATAGCGCGCTAATGTTGGAACATGACGAAAAACATTACGCGCACAACAGCTTTTCGCGCTCTGCTAATGGCAATTAAGACAAATACAAAGAAAATAGGAATACAAAATTTTTAAAATTTCGAAAAACTTGATTTTTTTTAATGTTTTTTCAAACAATTATTTCAGTTTCTTAAGCGATTTTCCTCCATTTTTCGCAAAAAAAAATCACAAATTTTCTGAGAACAAAAAGTGTGCTCAATGATCTAGAATTTCCGGTTTGTTTGCGAAATGTACATTAATGTTTGTTTGTATGTAAGCAAATTGGTGCTGAATGGGCGCAACCGCTTTGGTTCACTTCAGCTTTTTTGTTTAGAGGTCCAGCAGTCAGTAAAGAAATATATGTATGTAAGTACATACTTATTTACGATACATACACACATATGTACAAACGAATCTTCATATTGATCTGAAGCAAGTTTCGAATAATGTGGTCAGCAATAGTTGGAGTGAAACATGAAAACTGCACTACAACAGAAGTTGCAGCTTGTTGATTTTTCTTATTGTTTTTTCTCTTTGGGAGTCAAAGCATTATGAGTCAGAGAGGCCTACTATTTTCCTAATACCACCAATGGATATCGCATCCAATATACTTTTTGGCAGCTTTCGCTGCTGGGAAGGCACCAAGGCTATCTTGAATCTCGAATTTAAGCTGAGCGAAGAGTTTCGTCCTCTGAGAGGTGTGACTTGACAATGTAATAGTGGCTGTTTTTTAATAGTGCCTATTATCAGGCATGTCCAAAGCTATCAAGTGTACTAGAGTGTCATAACCTTGCGTCAACAAAACACCCAATGCCCCTAAATCTGACCGCAATCTTTGCTGCAGCGGCTCTACCTACGAGAATCCGGAGTCGTTCGAAGTACCACTCTGGTTCCAATAAGGGCCCTTGCACCCGCTTCCGTATTTCTAGAATTTAGGGCGAGTTTACAATTTGCAGAACACCTAGAAAAAGTATAATTGATTCAAATTATAAAAGGTAGGCAGTAATCTGCTCCTCACAAAGAGTGCAGTATTGCCCGATTAAGAAAGCGCTTCATCTCCTCTCGCATGAACAAAATGGGGGAAATGTGTAGGGAACACCGATTTTTGGGATGACCCTGCTTATTTTACGCTAATTCAGAGCAGACTGTTTAATCCCAATCTTGCTGTGGGATCCGGCGACTGCCTGCGGGAAGGACATTGCTCGGCGTGGAGGAAGGCACCTATTACAGAAGGCTTACACAATCAATCGATTTCACGGCCGATATATAGGCCAATCAGTCGTTTAATTATTATTGCAAGTGCTTGCCCTCCTCCCGCCCATCCGTACGAGGGGCGCTATCTGCACTACGTACGGCACTTATTTTTTAATTTGCGCCGAGTCCCAAAAGGCAGGAGCTGGTTAAGTGTTGAGATTTAAAACAATTCAGCTACAGAACCAAATTCATCAAGCTCTCAAGATGGCGATGTCTCCCCGACGCTATACATGACCAAACTGCTTGCACCACCAGCTGAAGTCTATATAGTCAATAACGCCGACGATTGTGTCGTGATGTCTACCGGCATAAATATTGAAAGTTTGTGCTGTAAGGTATTCGGTTATCCCTCCGAGCTCGCGAATTTGTTCGCAGTCAGAAATTTAAACCTCTAAGCGGTTAAATATTCGTGCTGCTCGACCTAACCACGCTCTACTTCGCCATTTGAGAAGACAATTAGTGGAATGGAAGTAGGATCTTCAGCCGTACCTCAGCGAAACATTTTACTTGGAGTTACCGAAGCAACAGTCATTGACTAAAAAAGACTGTACAAATCGGGTTAAACATATATTGTTTTTTTTTCAGTACCCCTTAGTAAAATTCCATGCTCATCACTTTTGTAAACATGTCAATCATTTATGTAACTTACTTACCCTTTTAAATCAACTTATTTAAATTAGACTGAAAAATTCAAAATTTCTTTCTGGAACCTGGACACTTTAAAATATAGTATTTACATAGCTTACAAACATGAAATCACTTACTTTAAAAATTATTTTCCAAAATTGAAGATTTTTCAAATACACCACATATTTTATCTTTGTGAATATTTTTTTTATGATCTTATATTTCAACTATTTATATTTGCTTAAACTTTTCAAAAACTTTAGTTAACCTTTTTAAAGCGACTAAAACCAGCCAGCTTTTGGATATTTACTTTTTTAGCTGCGTTTGTGAATTCTAAAATTTTTACAAAAACGTTTTTTATTAATAATACTTTAATTGTTTTTTAGTAGTCTCTAAATTGTTCGTTCATTCAAACTTCCAGTTCACTTCACAAAACTCCTCCATTCACTTTTGCACAGACCACTTTTCTTACAAAACAAATAAATATTCTTTAAAAATTAAATATAATTTAGCACTTCTTGCTGCCGCTATTTTGAACCGTTTGCCTCCAAGTCTTGTACGTAACTGAAATTGAAAGATACGCGAAGGCGTATAATAAACAGCAGCCAAACAAATGGCAGACAATCGGCTAGCCGCCAACCCGCTAGCGACTTAGTTCGAGCACACTATGCGCTAACGTTAAAAGTTGAATGCTAAAGATTGGCAGACAACAGTCGGTCGGCCAGTCAGTCCACAGGCAAGCAAACAAGCAAGTCAACAAGCAAGCAGCTCGGCACTCATACGCCCCACACACATCTCGCCAACAGCCGTAAAACCAAACGTCCACACAAGCTGTTCTCGTATGAACCGAATTTCTGTTGTCTGTCATTTTCTCGTTTCGGCCAACTTCGTGCATAAGTGGCAGCACCGACCAGCAGCCGTAAGCATGCTTTTGCCGGCGCTTTGTTTGTGTTTTGATGCCGCTGCAACGCTACTACTTGCCCCTATCGCTGGGATTGTGATTTGTGATTTTTTTCTTTTTATTACTTTTATTTCTTCTAGATAGTTTTTGTGTTTACATATTTTCGTTTCGTTGTTTAGTGCTGCTCGTACATTTTTCTGCTTTGTTTTTGTAGTTCTTCAGCCTTTGCTTCTTCTTCTTCTATACAGTTTTGTCGTTATTTGCCGGTGACCTGTTTTAAATGCATCAGCTGTGTGTGGCACAAAGTAAAGTGCTGCCAGCTCATTGAAACCTAAAACTTACATTTGCACACGTCTGTAATGTTTCTTTGCGAGTAGTTTGTTCGCCACAAATATGTAGTGTGTACCTACGTCAACATCAAGCTCAAGTGCTGGTACTCTCAAGTGCAAGTGCGTTTGCGACTAACTAAATATGTATGTACTTTTATCCGAATTGTAGGTTCCACAGCTGTGTTGATGTTATGCGTTATACCGTTATAACTTCCTATGGCATCCAATGACGCTTGCACTGCATCATGTAAATTGTTTTGCTAATTGTCTACAGCCTCTTGGTTTATTTTTATTTTCACTTATTTACGTAAGTATACATAACTGTAATGTTAACCAAGGTCGAGGACGAGTGCAATGGGCAAGAGTGGCAGAAGTAATCTCTAGAACTATTTTCAGTATTCAAAGAGATTCACAAATGTTGCTTTGACTTGTAAATCGTTTTCGGAAGCAGACGGGACATCTGCTTCGGACGCACATTGCTTTACTAATTCCTAACAATTGTAAACTATGGGGTACAAATCAGGGGGAAAGCTGGATAAAGGTAACAATAGGAAATAGTCGGAAAGGTTCGAAGTCTTAATATAATAGGTGCAGTAAAGAGTACACCGTAGAAAGGACATGTTATTTTGCATTAAATCACGACATACTTTCATTCGCGGTGTGCCCCTAAATAGGCCTCTTAAACTAGAGGCAGCAAAAGAGCGATCACAAAAATTTAATGCAAATTTTGTTTAAAAACTAACAATATCTACAAATCATCATACAATATCTAAATACAATATCTGCATATATTCTTTTGGTATTCAAGACCAATAAAAATACACCACTGTCACGTTTTTTTATAAATGTAGCGACGGAAAACTATTTGTAGGGTGATTCAATAAGACCGCAAATGTTCGCAATGGCGCCATTGCTTCATGCGGTCTGTGGCAAGTAGCACCGTCCTCTTGAAAACACATTTTGTACAAATCCATGTGATCTAATTCAGGCCATAAGAAGTATGTTATCATGCCACGATAACGTCCGTTACTGGCTCCATTTTCGAAGAAATACGGTCCGATGACTCCACACCAAACAATGACTCATTGTGGGTGCATAGTTTTTTCTCACAGTGGGTACAGTTTTGGTGGTTATCGTACGAGTTTAGGTGAAAATGTACCAGTCACGAATAATGATTCGTCAGCGTTTGGATGATTTTTACGCGTTTTCCAACTGAGTATCTCTCCATGACTAAGTTTACCAAAGTCAAAGCTGTCAAAGATATCCATGACCCTTTCATTTAATAAAATGTACGGTAATAATAGGAACAAAAAGGATAAGAGTCTGCAATGTGAACGTGTTTGGTATTTTTGCAAAGGCAAGTTATCCACTAAAACGAATTATACAGAACTTTCTTCATAAAATGAATTATATGTCGCCAGAAAGCCACTATAGTCGACAAACTTTATATGAAGAATACCGTTTAACAAGAGCATAGCCATGCGTAAGCTCTTCACGAAAACAAATGTCAAAACTACATTCTTTAAAATAAAATGTTGGTTTGACGTTTTTTATTTCCACAATGGTAGAGAGCTACAGGATTAAATATTTTGGAATAAAATGAAACACAGGGTGTCCCTGCGGTATTCCAGAAAAACAATTTTTTTATCAAAATTTCAAAAAATGTTAAGTTTTAATGGAATGAATAAAAAATATACATATGTAAAAATATTTTATTTTTTATTATTTTATTTAATAGTATGGGCTTTTAGCCTTAGAAAGAAGAAATAAAAACCTGCTCATTTTTTGCACTTTTCGAAGTAATGCGTTTTTTACTAATGCATACAACAATTTTTAAATTTTTTGTCAGTGCCATCAGATCTGCACGATTCGTTTTATTTCCAAAAATGAAGTGTCAGATTAAAAAGTTTCAACTGTGGACAATAGAGGCTTATTTTTTTTTTTAAGAGTTGTCACCTGTTCAAAAATTAAATTTCATTTTTTAATAAGTTAAATGAATTATTGAGTGTTGGGTATCAACCGAAATGTGTATGAAAAATGCATTTTCAGTGAACTTATAAAAGTAATCCAAAAACAAATTGAATTTTTGGATTAAGCGTCCTTAGTTTTAACAAGAAGCGAATTTTTATTTAAATCCGTTCATAATTCTATTTTTGCACACGTTTTATATGGAAGGGAAGCACTGTGCGACGCGATGATGTGGTGCGAGGTAAAGTGATCAGATATGAAGAGTTGAACACTGATGGAATGTTACGATGTGATTTCATACAAAATAAAGTAAAACGTCATGATTTGATATGTTATATGTATGTTGCAGAATTATGTATTGCCATACATAACTACATGATGTAGTATGATGCGATACTAAGTGATAAGATGCGATGTGATGTTCAGACCCAGCGCAAAGGGGGAATACAAATAAACATCTTATGATATGAGCAATGCTTTACACTGTATGTGATAATAATACCCTAGTCAGACCTTAAAAAAAAACTGATAAGCTTGATGTGGTTGGGAAACAAACAGTGATTGGGAGCACAAAGAAACGGACAAGGACAACGTATATACGTAAATAAAAAAAAAAAATCTACGCGTTGATAGCATAACTTATAGCTTTTGATTCCTACGGTGCCCAACACTTTCCCAATTTATCTGTAAATACGTATTTAGCAATCCACTTTGTATTTTAATTTATCTGCTTACGTAGGCATATTTTTGTAACTCGTAGTTCGCTTCCTTGTAGCTTCTCATGAATATATATAAATATGTATATTATATACATATAAATCACGTACATACCTTTGTGCACACCTCCATCATCCCATTCCTCATTAACTAAACGATTTTCAGCTATTCGAATTGTTTATTTTCCTAGCGAGTGTATATTTCCAAAATTTCTTATGAAGCTGTTATAAAATACAAGTGAGTCACTTCAAGATCCCACCTATGGCACCCATTTGACTCCGAAAATCGGGTACGTATGTTGCTTAAATAAATACATATATATGCACAATTTCTCATGCAGTGGATAGAATATACAATCATGGATATAAAAAACACCCAGCAGAAAAATCTCGAGTGATGTACCTTCACTGAGTTCAGAACAAGAGTTGTTGTTGTTGAAGTTAGGTTAGGATGAAGTGGCTGTCAGTAACCCCACCAGCACATATGTGGTCCGTAATTCTGGGCCCATTTTTACGCCACGCGGATCTGAGAATTATTCCTGGATCAAAGAAAAACTTTCCTTACTTAAAGGTCGAAAATTCTTCCGAATGAGTAAAAAATTCTCCCCACTGAGTAATTTTTCTTTGGAATGTGTAAAAGCGTACACGAAGATATGGAACCGTGGATGTAATCTATCATTTTGAAGAAATGTTGGGCATGAAAAGAGGATAAAACTTCTTTAGTGCTATTTCGGTCCCATTTTTATTCATTTTGATTGCTGTTTTTCTTCAATTAAGAGAAGTTTTTTTTTAGTGTACTACCTCTCTTTAGCCTACATAGTATTTTTGCTTAAAATAATTTACAATGAAGGTCAGGTGACTACTGAAAATATACTTAATATAAGATTAGTCCGAATTTATTTCCAAGTGGACCAGTCCAGAAAGATAATTGTTCTTTACATTGCACTTAAAATTTAAAATATTTACAATGCAGTCAAGGTAAACGGTTGTGATTTACAAAATAACAATCATTTCATGTAAAATTTTTACGCAGCTCAGCACGGTACTTTACAACCAGATACTTCTCGGGAAATATCTGTTGTCGTAGTGTTTACATCCATACATTTTATGAGGCAATCGATTAATTAATGCTCCTATTAAGATGCTTGTACTCTAATTTGTGTACTATGTATTATTCGACTTTTCATTTTACCTGTCGTAAACAATAAACAATTAAATGGAGAAACAAATATTGCAAACTTGATCGAGGCTCCTGTCTTTCATTAACTCTTTGTCGATGGATGTGTTTAATCGAAGGGCAAATAAATACACTTTTTCACATTGGTATTGATTTGCAATATTGATATGTTTATTTATCTTTTAATGACCTCTCTTAAACTCCTGCTTCAGTTCGCTGGTGGTTAATTAATTTTTTTGGAATATCGTTTAAATTTCATTTTTGAACTTTTTTCTTTTATTTTTGAATAAATAAAAATGTATTTATGTACATTAGTATGTATGTAGATACTATGTACTTATGTATTTAAGTAAGCATGTGCAGACTTCACGAGTTTTGAATTAGTAAACCCGGAAGTACTGGAAACCATGCTGATATTCTTTTAGTTCAACTTTCGAATAGATTTGAAGAATGACAAAGGTCACGAAAGTACATCGTGCTCTTTAAAGATTACCACCAGTATTGAAAGATGTGGCCATAACGAGATACATATCTATTTACTTTTATAATATAAGTCCTTTATCAGAGAGATAAATATTTTTAAGTCTTCCAAGACTTTTATTTCGAGATGTATATTATAAAAGTCATTTCATAATAATTATGTGTGCGTAAAAAATTTGTAAGTCTTAAAAGACGGGGCTTGCTTAGGACCATTTCGGGAGATCGATACTATTTGGGGAGTAGTTCAGGATCAGTTGGGGCTTAGTTAGGGGCTTTTATAAAAAAAGTCTCAAAATAAAAGTATTTAAAGACTTAAAAATATTTACCTCATGGATAATTATTATGACAAGACTTTTATAATATAAGACTCAAAATAAAAGTTTTGAAGACTTAAAAACATTTATCGCGCTTTTTTTGGTTTTTGTTCTCCAGACGTCAGTATCCAATTTCTATGTAGAATTGCTCGGTGATTCCGAAATTCGGGTTAATTTCTTTTTCTATGGATACGTTTTCGAGATATTTTCAATTAACCATTATTCAGCTTAAAGCAAAAATTGGTTCCATTTAAGCACGTATATCTTACGTACCAATTTAATAATCTTAATATAAAATACTGCAAATGAAAGCCAATGAAGTTCTCCATAAACCGTGTATAAATCACTTTCAGATAGGGCTTATATTTTCCGACAAATTATTTAATTATTCCAGTTCTTTTTTTTAATAAAATAAATAATAAAATGAAACTTTAACAGAAGAAAAATTAAAAAAATAACAGGTTCTGTACCTAATTTTTGCATTTGTACTAAAGCCTGTTCTGTTACAAAAAAAATCAAGTTACTGATGAAGAAAATCGATGTATAAATTCGAAATAATGAGTGGTGAAATGAAAAAAGATATTTTGTATGAAATATGAGCAGAAAAGCGTGTTACTTAGGCGTACGCGGCGTATAAGTAACTTTCTTTACTGTTAAAATGGTGGAATAATACCAGGTGAAGTAATAAGAGCGAGAAGGAAAATTTGACACTACCTTATTGGGAGTGTTCGCCTTTTAGATTTTTTTAAAGGGTAAAGGCCAGAACTATTAAGAATAATTACCCTTTTTGACTACAAAAGGGGTAATAAGTTGAAGCTTTTTATTTAATATATGTACATACATAATATTAAAAATTACTTTTGAAATATCCCTATTTGAAAAATAAAAGAGCCATTTAAATAAACTTAGCATAGTTTATTATTTTTTAATCAAATTAGATAGAAGCTAAACAATTTTGTAGATTATGCTTGTATTTAGTATTGAAAGACAAACACTAACAATAACAGGGAGCTTTAAGCATTTACAGCCAATATAATAAATAAATAATTAAAAACTTAAGTAAAGATTTTTGACGCTAATAAGAGTAATGTTCTCTACTAAATCCACGGAATAGTTCACACAAAGAGAAGCAATACTGAAGACCACCCAGGTTGAAAAATGTCTATATCATACTGAATGAAAGGTAAGACTACGGTTTCAAAACATCATGTTAATGCAGTGCAAACTGATATTTTTAGGCAGAAAAATATGTTAAAATGGGGAAATTAGTAAAAAAGATTTTCGACAAATAAAACTTCAAGGGGTCACTGACAAATGCATACAAAAGTCTTAATAAAAGTAGCCAATGCACTAACTAACTAAAAGTGACAGTTAATGATGTACAACTCGATGTCTTGAGGCAAACACACTTTTCAAAATGGTGATATTAGTAAAATAAGAGTTTGCACAAAGAATACTTCCAAGGACTCACCAATGGATGCATAGACAAATCTTGATAATTTTATGAAGAGATGAAATTAGCTACATGAAATCAGGAACGTGAATACAAAAACGCAACACAAGATATTAATGGTTATAAGGTTTAAATAAATAGATTTAAATCGATATATATGGGAGGTTTATAAAGATTAATCGACTACACCTTTTGCCTTTCAAACGCTTATTTAAATAATCGGCCTAACCTGCTCCGCTGGTGAATGAAGCGAACGGACGCCTTCGTATGCCTACGTTTTTCTGCAAATTACACAGCTTGGCCTAGGTATTATTAATTTTTTAATCACAAATAAATTATATAGTCATTTTCCACAAAAAAGCAAACGAAAATTATAGAAAAAAACAAATTTTATATTTTTCATTTGAATCAGCATTAAAACCTCTTTGAGTCCCTGCACTCGGCCTTTGATAGGCTAGGCTCTCCTAAGCCGCTTTTATTTTTGGTCTATTTTTGGTTCTTATTGAAAGCCTAAATATTTCGGTACCGAGTATCGAAAGTATTGGGTACTTCTTAAATCGGTACCGAGTATCGATCAGTACTTAAAAGTATCGACTCAGCAGATCACTAACCACTTTAGTCCCGATGAGAGCTACACTCAGAAAAAACATTCCATAATGCTAGGAAAAAGGTATATTATTCTAAGGAAATGTTACCTTGAAATGGCTCCAATGACATGGCTGCCTTAACATGGGTAAACGATTTGACTTAGTTTAAGGAAAACACAATTCCTTAGTTTTTAGGAAAAATTTACTTGCCATTTCATCCCCCGTGTAAGGAATAAGTATGTAATTTTGCTCGTGGCGCTCAAACAATGGCAATGGCCGACAGAGCAAACCCAAAAATCCAGCAAAGTAGGGGAAATTGAGAGACCAAATTAACATTTCATTGTGATGAAAAGCTGCTAGTTTCTGCTGGAAAAATTTTTGCCATTTGCCATTTGCCAGCAAGAAAACCAGGTAATCAAAGTCATCTGTTTTCAATTTATGAAAATATGCAAAATTTTTTTATTATCATTATCATTTACTCATGTTTGATTAGCAAATTGCTTTAGGAAAACTTGATAAATAACCACATAAATGTACTCACATTTATGTTGTTTTATTAAACTGCACAAGCCCACTTTCAGAAAATCGCTTTTATGCAGCGCTGGCAGTGTTGAAATATACACATACACATGAATATTTAATGCGATTTATGTACATATGTATCTCAGAACTAAATACTACTTTGCAATTTCGTACGCGCACACAAACTTTCTCAGCCACCACAGCCAGCTTCTTTCCGGGGGAACCAATCACTACATCCTGGAAGTCACTGTTCACTTACATTGAATATTATTGACTGGCTACGTTCCATTTTGCATTTACAAAACTTCGATTGCACATTAATTTATTTTTATCAAATCGTCCCTTTAATGCAATTCATTACTATTTATTTTAGTAAAACTTAATAATCAGAAATTCACACACGATTTTGCATTTTGCTTCCGTCGCTCGTATTTGATAAATAGTTTTGATTGCAGGGTTGGAGGCATTTCAGTAGCTTCCAAACTGTGGAGGAACCGATATTTGGTCCCAAACCGATTCCGATTCAACTGTCGACAGTTTTGAAGCTACTGAAATGCCACCAACACTGCAGTCAAAACTATTTGCCAAATAGGAACGACGGAAGTAAAATCGTGTGTGAATTTCTGATTAAGTTTTACTAAAATAAATAGTAATGAATTCCATTAAAGGGACGATTTGATAAAAATAAATTAATGAGCAATCGAAGTTTTGTAAATGCAAAATGGAACGTAGCCAGTCAATAATATTCAATGTAAATGAACAGTGACTTCCAGGAAGAGTGATTGCTTCTGCCGGAAAGAAGCTACCTGTGGTGGCTGAGGAAGTTTGTGTGCGCGTACGAAATTGCAAATTTATTTATTTATCTGTAGTATGTAGTTCTGAGATACATGTGTAAATCGCATTAAATATTCGCGTGTATGTGTGTATATTTCAACACTACCTGCGATTTTATGAAAGTGGGCATGTGCAGTTTAACAAACAACAGAAATGTGAGTACATTTATGTGGTTATTTATTAAACTTCTTTAAATCCAATTTCGTGAGAGCGAATCACTTATACTTGTATTTGTCCAGTAAAAGTTTTTACGAATTTTCAGGTTTTGGCGTTTTCGTACATAAAAAAAATTGAGTGAGCGAAAATCACAGCTGAAGTTGCAAGTTTTACTGGATAAATTTTGAAAGCGCAGTTACCCATGGACGTGAAAACGGACAACGTGTCAGCTGACACGATCTATCTAATGGGATCTGCGCAAAACGTATTCAACAAAGTGTGATTGAATTTGACATTGCTCTCAGAAGAACCATCCTATAAAGTCAAATTGAAACAAATTTTTATGAATTTTGAATCGATTGTTTATATTTTTTGGCATAATAGGACCCTAAACGAGAGCCAGAGTCTTGGATCTGCGTGTTAACAACAACTCAACACCGCATGACCGTGACGTAGACGTTGCTTCTCTCTCTTTCTATAAACAGCAAACTTGATATGTTTCTACGTACTTCTACACTGCGCTACGTACACGTTCGTGGGTAACCGCGCTCTTGTAAGAATTTGCTAGAACGAAAATCAGGTGATCACATGTTGCTGGATGAAATTTAAACTAATAAAGCTGCCTTTACATGAGGCGATTTTTTAACAGGCAATAATCGCCTGCAAAAGTTGACTTGGTGTCTACTTTGAGGCAAGCGATTTTTTAATCACCATTTACACGAGCGATTTTTCTTGAGCAATGTTGAATCACCTAGAAAATCGCCTCATGTAAATGCAGCATAAGAGTTTCGTACCGCAACTTTTCTGGATACAACCTGTAAAACTGTCAAAAAGAAAAATTGCTCACAGAGAAAGAGAGAAAACCCAAAAAGTACGGGAGCGCTTTTCGGGTAAAACTGGTAAAACTGTCAAATATACCGAGGAGGCCATTTTTTGTTTACATAGCATTTTTTTATCATTTGGCGATCTTCTAAATTTTGCTCAAATACACCCGCAAATTAACAAAAATACTTTTAAAACTTCATATTTCTTCGCTAGGATATACATATTTAATAAGGTGAAAATGCAGATGCGCTTTTGTTGTTGCTTATTCAAATTTGACATTATTTGAATAGCTGATGGTTTGACACTTTTACCAGATTTTACCAGCAAAAATTCTTCGGGTAAAATCTTGCAACTTCTGACAAAGACAGGACCAATTTTACTTTGCCAGACAATTAGGAATTTGCTGCGAATAAACAAGCAATTTATCAGCTGTTCATGCAACTTGCAAACTTTTCCTGGATTTGCGTTCGCATACTTTTTTGGATATTTTTTCTATGAGAGCGAATTCTCAGAAATTAAGTTACTGGAGAGTTGCTGGCAAGTTACTGGATACTTTGTAAACAAACACAACTTATATTAGGTGTATGTATTTGCGTATTCTTCCAGCAGAAAATTCTCAACAGCAAAATTTAATGAATTTTTATCTGTTCTCTCTCCAGGACAGAAATGTTTGCAAAATTACACGAACGCACAACCAGCAAAGACTTGTAAGTTTAACGGCCCGTCTCCACAGGCAAAAGTTTTTGCCTAACAACTGTCAT